>NC_053155.1:54129935-54429935 GCF_016835505.1 Polypterus senegalus
GAGGCGGCCAGGAAGGCACAAGAGACTGTGGGCCTGGACTTGGGGAGATCGGTGCGAAAAAGCACTGGGGGTGCACGTGAGCACAAACTTTGTACATAAAATTGTAAATAAATGGTGTGTGGTGACAATATGATGTCCGTCTGTCTGTGCCGGGGCCAGCGTTCACAATATATAATGTAGATAGGGGTGTGTGTGTGTATATACAGTATATATATATATATACACATACATACATATATATACACATACATACATATATATACACATACATATACTTGTGTGTATGTTTGTATGTGTCTATATGTGTGTGTATAGCTTTGGTCACTGAGTGCAAGGGAAAAATAATAAAATATAGTCTATAAGTTATTAAACAGTAAAACATTAACGTTTCAAGAAGTACAGGTACATTGAGCACTACTGGAGTGGTTGTGGGTAAACTACATTTTAAAGACGGTGTAACACAACAGGTAAGTAACTAACAGCAGCTAAAATGTATATGGATCATCTCTCGGTAGTTGATCCCTTTTGAAAGGCGCTACACGACGGCTGTGGTATAGAAATTACATTTTCTATGTGAACGTTCAAATTTGTGCCTCTGGTAATGTGCCTTACCGGCATTTAAAGAAAATTAGTTTTGTGTCCTCTGCAGTGTTAAGAGAGAAAGGCTTTGGTTTGGCATAAAAGGAAAAAAGGTGTAAAGAAAGGAAAGTTGCCTTTTTCTTTTATATAGTATAGAGCAGTGTTTCCCAAACTCGGTCCTGGGGACCCCCTGTGGCTGCAGGTTTTTGTTCCAACCGGATTCTTAATCAGTGACAACACCTGATAACACTGATTTCATTTAATTAGCTGGTATTTTTTTTTCTTTTATTCGACATTGAGAAAAGCACAGCAGCATAATTTTTACATTTATAAGACATTTATAAATATTTGTGCTTTTGCTATAGATTTAAATGCTTAACTCTCTTTTGTTGATTTCATTATACTTTGCCCTTTCTCTGTGCAGTTTTTCCCCATTCGTTGTATCTTAATAATGACAATTTAAAACAAGCAGATCAGACACCCAGGCAAACAACACTGAATAATCAAAGGCTACAACTACTTTAGAGTCAGACCCACTAATTAGTAAATAATGGATTAATTAAACAATTAGAACACCTAGAAAAGTAGAATGAAAATCAAGATGAAAATACTGTTAAAAAGAAAACAAAAAACATTCCTATATAACTGCTTGGTACATTTTAATATTTTTTTCGCAAACTTAGTTTTCTAATTTCTATATTAGTTCCCTAAACACAGAACTTGGGAAATATCAGTTCACTTAATTAGCCCAGGAGTTCAATTAAAAAAAGAAGCTGGTTGGATCAAAAACCTGCAGCCACAGGGGGTCCCCAGGACCGAGTTTGGGAAACACTGGTATAGAGAGATGTGTTTGCTGACGTTATGATCGCCTTTTGGGGACAGTCGCGGTCGGTCTTGTGTAGACTGGTGAGACGTCCCCGCCATTAATCGGCTGTGATGGCACTGTCAGTCCTGCACTCGTGTGCGTGAATTCATAATCCGAGTTTAGGACCTCATAATCATATACGTGCAAAAGAAAGTGTGAATCGCCTTAATATTATTTTGCCGTGGTGTAGAAAAGGGGTCCTGTGTTTGCACTTGTCTGGGCTATAGCGCAGGGGGAGGATGAAAAAAATTAAAAGTGCTCACTTTGACTTAAAGCAGAAGCTCAGTCAGCGTCTCAAAGGCCGGCACAGCTATGCACGCGTGCTGGCTGCTCTACTTTTGCTGGGCAGGAGACCCCTTTTGTACACATGTTCATGATATCAAAAGTCTCAGCTCTTTGGAGGTAATTCATATATTATATATATAGCAAAATACCCGCGCCTACGAAGCGGAGAAGTAGTGTGTTAAAGAAGTAATGAAAAAGAAAAGGAAACATTTTAATAATAACGTAACATGATTGACATTGTCATGAGTGTTGCTGTCATATATATGCCTGCCTAAATAAGTCACCGCTTTGCTCTTACTTTATTTACCGCTCATTTAATCACGGCTAATGGCGGAAAAATTATAAAATGGAAGGAGGATGGCTTTACCAAAACAATTATTGATGGCGAATCGATTATTCATAAAGCTTGAATTGGTGATCTGTTTTTCTGTGTTAACCTCATATTTTTCATACTTCTTCTCAAACTAAGGTGGTGCGAGGGTAAAATGAATCGGGATGCGCTGATCAATGTAATCGTGTACCAGGAAATCATGCATTGACAAAAGCTCCCTTTGCTTGTAATGCAAAGTGTGATTAAATGCATTATTTTTAACGCGATTATGGAGCACATGCATCAAGCTTCTCAGCTGTGCTTGTGCTAAGAAAAGGAAAGATTTTAAAAATAACGTAACACGATTGTCAATGTAACCTTTTGTAAGTAGTGCCTGGAGGATTCAGTGTGGAGAAACTCTAGAGAGAGCGTGTGTATTAACTTGTGGATTTTTCTGTGAGTATTTGGTGGCAGTCTGATGAAGTTGCTTCGGAAGACGGCGTTAGCTGCAGAGCTCAGCTCAGAGTGAAATGGGATGAATGGGCGGGGAGATGATGACGTGACTCCCCACCCGCCTTTAACTGTCAATCCCCACAAACACAGTCTCGGAATTTGCATAAGCACACCCCTTCACCTACAATTTTAACTTAGTTACAAAGTGATCAAAACTCTCGCTTATATCCCGCCCTCTCATTAAACTTGTATCCCGCATTACCTGTGGGCATGTGAAACGCCAGCGTAGCCTGTCTATGAACTTAATTTAAAGTTTAGGTTTACACCTTGCTTTCTTTCCGAGGTAGCAGCACTCATGAATATGGTAGTATATGTCACTCGCTCGCTTCTTATTGTTTCGCTGCCTTCTCAATTATATAATGCATGTTTTCTTAAGCGCTTTTTGGAGGTCTTCCTGGTTTTCTACGCACTGCATTGACAGTCAGTTCACGTGATTACGTGGGAGGCGTGATGATGTCACACGAAACTCCGCCCCCACGCCATTGCAGCTCAACTCCATTACAGTTAATGGAGAAAAATACCTTCCAGTTATGACCATTAGGCATAGAATTTCGAAATGAAACCTGCCCAACTTTTGTAAGTAAGCTGTAAGGAATGAGCCTGCCAAATTTCAGCCTTCTACCTACACGGGAAGTTGGAGAATTAGTGATGAGTCAGTGAGTGAGTGAGTGAGTGAGTGAGTGAGGGCTTTGCCTTTTATTAGTATAGATATATATATATATATATATATACATATATATATACATATATATATATATATATATATATATATATATATATAATAATGACTGACTGACTGACTCATCACTAATTGTCCAACTTCCCATGTAGGTAGAAAGCTGAAATTTGGCAGGCTTATTCCTTACAGCTTACTTACAAAAGTTAAGCAGGTTTCTACACGTAACGGTCATAATGGTCGATAACGGTCGACAATGTCCGCCATGTTGAACTTTCTTATTTATGGCCCCATCTTCACGAAATTTGGTAGGCAGCTTCCCTGCGCTAACCGAAACCGATGTACTTACTTATTTCAGTGGTATGACGCCACTGTTGGCCGCCATATTGAACTTTCCAACGTCACTAATTCTCCAACTTCCCGTGTAGGTAGAAGGCTGAAATTTGGCAGGCTCATTCCTTACAGCTTACTTACAACAGTTAAGCAGGTTTCATTTCGAAATTCTACGCGTAACGGTCATAACGGTCAACAACTTACGCCATGTTGAACTTTCTTATTTACGGTCCCCATCTTCACGAAATTTGGTAGGTGGCTTCCCTGATCTAACCGAAACCAATGTATGTACTTATTTCGGTGGTATGACGCCACTGTCAGCCGCCATATTGAACTTTCCAACATCACTAATTCTCCAACTTCCCGTGTAGGTAGAAGGCTGAAATTTGGCAGGCTCATTCCTTACAACTTACTTACAAAAGTTAAGCAGGTTTCATTTTCCAAATTCTACGCGTAGTCATAATGGTCAACAACGTCCGCCATGTTGAACTTTCTTATTTATGGCCCCATCTTCTTGAAATTTGTTAGGCGGCATCCCTGCACTAACCGAAACCAATGTATGTACTTATTTCAGTGGTATGATGCCACTGTCGGCCGCCATATTGAACTTTTCAACAGTCTTTGTTACTTATGGGCCCATCTTCAAGAAATTTAGTACACGGGTTCCCAAAGCTAACTGAGTCCTACTTACGTACATATATACGTCAATAGCCTGCACCTCGGTCACCGTGTGAGGTGGCATTGGGTCCCCCATCCCAACGCCTCCCACGTTGTTGGCTGCCTGCCTATATAAGACCGTCCGTCGCTCCGTCTCTACATTCCCTTCCTTGCTTCGCCACGGATTCACGCCTCCCTACTGATAACTACAGCCTTTTTGTTTAATCCACGGCTTCTCCGCTGTTTTATTGTTTGTTTATTACAATTATAGTTATTGTATAGGTATTTTACACTTACTTTACATTGCTCGGGTACCCATTTCCTTTATCATTTCAAAGCCCATTACCATGTCTATCGAGATGATCACTATCGATCAAAGAACTGTCACTTACCAAGTGGTTTCCATGCCCGGAGATGGCACCTGCTTTTTCCATTCTCTGTGTTACATATTGCACGGCCATATCAGGCTCACTCTTGATATCCGAAGGTCTTATGTATTGAATGACTGGGACAGGTTCAAGTTGTGGACTGATGACGGTACAGGAGATAATTATACTGCACAGGAGCACTATAAGAGTGAAATGCTTAAGCCCTTCACCTATGGTTCTGCATGTGAGTTGATGACTGCCGCTGAATTGTTCGGTTGTCGCTTTCAAGTGTACTGAAATGGCCAAATATTTTACACCTTTCGACAACCGCCAATGCCTCTTAAACATCTTAGATTCACAGGTGACGATTTCAGTAGTGGACACTTTGATGTTTATGAATGTTTAAACTCTCAAAAGCTGGATGTGATTTTATCGATGAAACCGGTTGTGTGCTTACAACGCTTGACAGATGCCAAATGTCACTTCAACACAACAAATCCTGCAAATACTGTCGGAATTGAAACAAACCATGAAACTCAAACCGATTATGACAGCAGCAATCCAAGCTGTGAGATCTGAGACAAGATTACTGTTCACATGGCCAACTGTAAGTTACATGCTCAAAATTAAAATCAGCGTACAGCTTGGTCATCTTACAACCGGAGGGCTGAACTGACAACATGGTATACAAAGAGATCCTTAACAAATAATTATTGGCATATTTTCCCTCAGTTTAAAAAGGTTCAATTTTCTTCTTAATAAAAATTTTAATGCAGTACTTCGCGGGTATTTTGCTAGTATATATATATATATATATATATATATATATATATATATATATATATATATATATATATATATATATATATATACACACAGACACACACATATATAAATATATACATATATATACATATATATATATATATATATATATATATACACACACACACCTAAAGGATTATTAGGAACACCATACTAATACGGTGTTTGACCCCCTTTCGCCTTCAGAACTGCCTTAATTCTACGTGGCATTGATTCAACAAGGTGCTGAAAGCATTCTTTAGAAATGTTGGCCCATATTGATAGGATAGCATCTTGCAGTTGATGGAGATTTGTGGGATGCACATCCAGGGCACGAAGCTCCCGTTACACTACATCCCAAAGATGCTCTATTGGGTTGAGATCTGGTGACTGTGAGGGCCATTTTAGTACAGTGAACTCATTGTCATGTTCAAGAAACCATTTTGAAATGATTCGAGCTTTGTGACATGGTGCATTATCCTGCTGGAAGTAGCCATCAGAGGATGGGTACATGGTGGTCATGAAGGGATGGACATGGTCAGAAACAATGCTCAGGTAGCCCATGGCATTTAAACGATGCCCAATTGGCACTAAGGGGCCTAAAGTGTGCCAAGAAAACATCCCCCACACCATTACACCACCACCACCAGCCTGCACAGTGGTAACAAGGCATGATGGATCCATGTTCTCATTCTGTTTACACCAAATTCTGACTCTACCATTTGAATGTCTCAACAGAAATCGAGACTCATCAGACCAGGCAACATTTTTCCAGTCTTTAACTGTCCAATTTTGGTGAGTTAATGCAAATTGTAGCCTTTTTTTCCTATTTGTAGTGGAGATGAGTGGTACCCGGTGGGGTCTTCTGCTGTTGTAGCTCATCCGCCTCAAGGTTGTGCGTTTTGTGGCTTCACAAATGCTTTGCTGCATACCTCGGTTGTAACGAGTGGTTATTTCAATCAAAGTTGCTCTTCTATCAGCTTGAATCAGTCGGCCCATTCTCCTCTGACCTCTAGCATCAACAAGGCATTTTCGCCCACAGGACTGCCGCATACTGGATGTTTTTCCCTTTTCACACCATTCTTTGTAAACTCTAGAAATGGTTGTGTGTGAAAATCCCAGTAACTGAGCAGATTGTGAAATACTCAGACCAGCCGTCTGGAACCAACAACCATTGCAAGCTCAAAATTGCTTAAATCACTTTTCTTTCCCATTCTGACATTCAGTTTGGAGTTCAGGAGATTGTCTTGACCAGGACCACACCCCTAAATGCATTGAAGCAACTGCCATGTGATTGGTTGATTAGATAATTGCATTAATGATAAATTGAACAGGTGTTCCTAATAATCCTTTAGGTGAGTGTATATATACACACATACATATATATATACATATGAATACATATAGATATATACACATATATATATACACCAACACACATATACATACATATATATACACATATACAAATCCACATATATATCTACATATATATATTAGGGGTGGGACTCGATTAAAAAAATTAATCCAATTAATTAGAGGCTGTGTAATAATTAATCTTGATTAATCATATGTAATCGCACACGTAAATTTGCCCCAAATCACAAATGTTTTTTTTAATTTAAAAGGGTTTTAGTGGGCTTACAGAATCAAATAATAGACATGGACATGAATATTGTAAACTCAAGCTCTTTTAATTTCTGAAAAAAAAAATGCTTTTAAACTGCATTTGAATTTAAAACAGAAGCAAAAATATCATCCCTGGTTAAAATTGGACAGACTTAAAAATAAAGTGGTAGTTTAAGTACTTTAAGTAGATTTTCAGAATAGTATTGTCTTTAAATAATAATAACAAAAATTTCAACATAAAGTGCAGTTTTTCTTCTTAAAAAAGTAAGTCAGAAACATAAAAGGTAATTTGACCAACTTAATCTTTAAACTCTGAGTAACCTTAGCCAAAATTATTTTGTACATTAGGCTAAAACAGTGTGATCATTGAACATTTTGTAATTAGATGTAATTAGAATTACTAACGGTCACAGAAGTCCAATGATCCCCAGTAAGAGCCACAAAGTCCGCTTTCTGTAATGCATCTAATTTTGCTTGCTTTTCAGTGTGCACAAAACCATGCTTTTATCAAGGCTTCACTCGGGTAGTTTTTTGAAATGAAATTTTCCTCCGATCAGTCGTAGGAACGCACTTTATTCCGACTCTAACATTTTTGTAGCTGTGATGTGTGCATCAGTGTAATCGATGTACCAGGAAATCATGCATTGACAAAAGTTCCCCTTTGCTTGGAATTGAAAGTGTGATTAAATGCGTTATTTTTTGTTATGGAGTAAATGGATTGAAGCTTCTCAGCTGTGCTTGTGCTAAGAAAAGGAAAGATTTTAAAAATAACGTAACATGATTCTGCTAACGCATATTTTTCATACGCCCCAAACCAAGGAGATGCGAGGTTAAAATGAATCGGAAGCGCATACATACTCAGTACATCCCTCTGAGAATCAAACTTTGATGTCAGCGCTAGAGGCTAAGCTCTACAATTAGCCACAGTGTGGCTTGTCTATTTGAGAGTATGTAGATCGGGTATATATATATATATATATATATATATATATATATATATATATTCGCAGGAGAAGTAGTGTGTTAAAGAAGTTATGAAAAAGAAAAGGGAACATTTTAAAAATAACGTAACATGATTGTCAATATACAGTAATTGTTTTGTGAGTGTTATTGAGTGTTGCTGTCATCAAGGATTTGATTATCATTATTTGTTTCAATCAGGGTCGTATTTGTACGATGTGTTGTGTTCAAGTTACATTCCGTGTTTGTCAATCGTTGTAAAGATAACAGGTTTCAATCATCGATTTGTTTCTTACTGCATCAATAAACAGCTCGCTCTTCTTCTTTATCTGAGACCTGACACACTGCATGCACGGTTTTTTTACACTTTCTTCCTTTAGCGGGACATTCACTTTTTCCACCGTGTGCTTTGTTTCCACAGTAGCTGCACTTATGAATATGCTTGTATGTATCAGACGCTTCATTTTTTTTGCTGCCTTCTCAATTGTGTAATTCGGTTTTTATTCAGCACTCTTTGGAACTGTTGCTTTTGTCTGTGCACTGCGTCAGTTCACGTGAGCCGCTTGGTGTTCTTGCATCGAAGGTTCCCAGCTGTGCTGGTGCCATCTCGTGTGATGTCCACGGCTGTATGTAATGTTATCTAAGACCCGGCACTTAAAACTTTCTCTCGCAGTTTCGCTGAGTTTGTGCCAAACACCACCCTGACCATTTCATCTTCCTCTGCATAAGCACAGTCCTTCACCCGTGAATATTTAGCGACAGTGTTTCTATTGGATTGCCGCTGCCGGACAGCCTTATATGGGCAGGCACTAAATTACAAACGCCAGCGGCAGCCTGTCTATGAACTTAATTTAAAGTTTAGGTTTACACCGTGCTTTGTTTCCGAAGTAGCAGCACTCATGACTATGGTAGTATATGTCACTCACTTGCTTCTTATTGTTTTGCTGCCTTCTCAATTATATAATGCATGTTTTTTTCAGCGCTTTTTTGAGCTCTTCCAGGTTTTCTAAGCACTGCGTTGACAGTTCACGTGATTACGTGGGAGGCGTGATGATGTCACACGAAACTCCGCCCCAATCCCCACCACGGTCATCCAGCTCAACTCCATTACAGTATATGGAGAAAAATAGCTTCCAGTTATGACCATTACGCGTAGAATTTCGAAATGAAACCTGCCAAACTTTTGTAAGTAAGCTGGAAGGAATGAGTCTGCCAAATTTCATCCTTCTACCTACACGGAAAGTTGGAGAATTAGTGATGAGTCAGTCAGTCAGTCAGTCAGTCAGTCAGTCAGTCAGTGAGGGCTTTGCCTTTTATTAGTATAGATATACAGTATATATACTTTTGAAAAAAAAAATATAGTATTGGTTAAAAGGTTTTGCAAAACCCCCAATTTTTCCAGTTTTAATTGAAATTTAAGCTTGTCATTTTTCAGAGTTTTACAAAAAAAGCCTTTCAGAGAACAAATGACAGGTTAACAACTTTTCTAGAGCAATGGAAGTGCATTAGTGCACAAGTTTTGAAAGTTGTTGTAAACAATTCCTACAGGTGTCCAAACTTGCTGATTACTCACAAACCCACTGTCTCTGTAAAAGCAGTAATGCAGCAAACATTGTTGCTACGCCATTTGACGCATTATATGGACAATATTGTAATATATATTGGTATCATAATGGTAAGAAGAGGGCAAATAACAGAGAAAGACAAATACACCATTATAAGCCTTAAAAGAGCATTTCCTTTAGAGAGATTGCAAAAAAAAGCCAAAGTGTCAGGTAGCACAGTTTCTTACACCATCAAAAGGAACCTGGAAACTGGAGTTTGCTCTGACAGGAGCAGGTCTGGCAGACCTAAACCACAACAGATTTGTGAGTGCAATTCAACTTATGTGCCAGGGTTCCAGTGAGGCACTATATTAAAGTAAGCTTCTGTCAATTTTTTGTTGTTGTAAGGAAAACTGTGGATAGATTCTTTTGACGTGATGGGATGTGAATACATTGCTGGTACTAAACAGATTCCCATCCCCTGCAAGTCAATTTGATTCAAACAGATAAAAGACCACAAAAACAAGTAAGGGAATATGGCAGGATCAGTCAGTCAAACCTGGAACAGAGAAATGAGTGGCAATGTGAGGCTACTTGAGTCTAAATGGTGGAGCTAGGAGCACTATGAGGTTGGCATTATATTTGATGGCTATAACAGCCTGAAATAACTGAGCCATTTTGGTATACTTTTTCACTGTTTTCAGACCTTTGTTCTTTTGTAGCATCTCTTAACCTAGAATGATGCATTGAAGATCACAGGAAAAGGGAACAAAGGGGCAAATATGAATGACAGTAATAAAGAAATAAACACACAAAGGCCCCGAAGGACTTTTGTGGTTTGATTTTTTTTACTTTTGTTATCCATTTGATTCTGGAGCAGGACATATATAATTAATATATTTTGGGACGCAGGAGGGAATATATGACCCTTTACTAAAGAATACCCCTTTCAAATACAAACTCATATTTTTTGATTACCAATCATAAATATGGTTATCCTCCCACATTCTAAAAGGTGAATAGGTTAATTCAACTGGCGACTCTGAATTACCTCTAGTGTCTGTGTGTGGGTGGGTGTGTGTTTGTGTGTGTGTGACTTCCTGTCCAGAGCTGTTTCTTGTCTTGCACCCAGTGCTGCTGAGATAAACCCCAGCCCCCTGTGACCTTGAATTTTATCAAGGAGCTTTGAGAATATACAGTATGTGTTTATATTAGGGCTGGGAATCGATTAAAAAAAATAACTAATTAATCACATAAATATATGTGATTAATAGCTATTAATTACATGTAATGATTAAAACATAATTATAAAATTAATACATAAATCATGAAGTAAATACACATTAAATCTCAAATTTAATGTAGAATCTACACAAAGGAATTAAACAAAACGGCATAGTTTAAACGTAATCAATATCCTTTAACCTGAACTTTTAAGAAAATACTACTTAAGCAAGTGCAATCTGAGTTTAAATGCCTTCCTAAAAGGCAAGTTAAAAAGAAGTGAAAAAGTAATTATTAAATTGGTTTTAAAGGACACAAGTTTGAGTTGAGAACTCGGTCATTCAAACCATGCTTCATTTTATTGTTATTTATTTTTTTTCAGCAGACGCATATTTGGAAAATCAGGTTAGTGCAATTTCTAAATAAATGTAATAACGTCTTGTACTAATAACCAAATGACTTTTCTTAATTGACCATACTTTTCTTTGCTTCATCCACAATGTTTCATTATACTTTATTTTATTTTGCCATAGCTATCTATGAGTATATTTGCAATGTTTTCATTTAGCCTTGTCGTTGCGTTTATTTATTGAAGCACCTCCTAGTAGTATTTGTTGTGCAAGATGCTAATTAAAAAGGCTTTATTGGCACGAATCACATGCTGTATATTGTAGGGGTTAGATGTTATATAGACGTATTGCTAGATAAATAACTGACTGAAGGACTCAAGTGATGACTACTAAAACTGTTGACAGTCAGGCTGCAGAGAGAAGTACTTAGGATTGGTCGCAGTTTCTGAGAAACTGCAGTGTGCTACTATTTCATGCAATATTTGTAACTAATAATAAACTAACTCATTTGATTTTTTTTTAGTTATATTTGTCAATCAACCAGCACAGCCATTTTAACTGAAATATTGATGAGTGCAGCTAAGCGTACTTCACTTTTGGAATGAAAAAGGAAACACAATGAGGAAGACATACAAATTAAAATGAAAACAGCTAAAAAAAAAAATGCAAGAAATTACTTTAGACACTTATATGTGTGGTGCTGACATATTTTCCTAATGCCTGCAAGAATATTGTGAGTACTCCTGTTTTCCTTTCAGATCACAAAAATGTATATTTTACATTAATACAGTAGTTGATTCTCAATTAATTGCCTTTGTGTGAGTGCATGCATGAGTGGACACTTCGATGTTCAAGTGCCCTGTGTGGGATTGGTTCCTTGGTTTCATCTAATGATGCCCTGATAGGCTTTGAACCTCTCTTACCTCAAGCTGGATTTGGAAACTTTGAGGATGTTGTTATGCTACTCTAGCTGTTAAAGCACAGAAACAGGTAATTGGTAAGAAAGGCAACAAGAGACAGAAGAACAAATAATTAAGAAAGGTTATTTGTGCCCTTTTTACCATGGGAGTGTTTCAGAGAGCTGGAGCCACCCAGGGCAACACTAAGTACAGGACAGGATCCAACTCTGAACACAAAAACATTGGAGGACATATTAATCCCCACACTAACACTTTACTTTTGATCTACAATCTACAAGTCTACCATTAAAATATTTTAGAAAATGCCTGAAATAAATACAATTAACAAACTGAAAATATATAAAGTTTACAAACTAGTATTTTAAAAATGTTTTTAATTCTGAAGTAGATCTTTTACATTTTGACATTCCAGACTGATTATTTAAAAAATACCATCATCAGTGGGCTTCTACTTATTCCAAAGCTAGAACATAAAAATTACTGTACCTTCTAAGGACTCTATCAATTTTGGATTAATGTTCAAGTCAAGCAGTCGGATTTCTGCTAGTTCATTCTCCTCAATCAGAAGTTGTATGATTTTTTGTCCCAAGAAACCACAGGCCCCCGTAATTAGGCAAACATCTCCGATGAGAGACATCCTGCAGCTGTAAAAGAAATCAGTCTGCTTCAAAGATGAAAACACTTTAGTCAAGTCTGAATCCAGACAAAGCAAAAAAAAAAAAAAAAAACATTACCAGAACAGCTCTGTAGAAGATCTTAAATCCTAAGACACGATGCCAATATATATGCGCATGTTGAGGACGAGGCGAGTGATAAATCAGCTTCAACCTTGAAAAGCTGCCTAGTGGAATGTCAAGGACTTCCCTGTCAGGTAACAAAATGCCATTATTTATCTGTCTATTTAAAGATATGCAAGAATACTAACTGAAAAAGAACCAAAATTCTTTGAGAAGTACAACTTTAGAGAGTCATCTGTTTCAATTTTATTAAGTCACATTAGTTTGTTTTGGAAAACAGTCAAAAAATGCACTTTGGGATATTCTACTATTGCACAGCCACCTTAAGTTGATTTAAGTCTGAATGGATATTTTGTTTAGCCTTTCATAAGTGTTTGTAATACAATTGCTTTAAATCTATAGGATGTCACATGCAGAATTAAATTCAAGTTGAAATAAAATTGAAGGGTTTCTTTAGCAGAGGACCTCCAATCATGAGTTCACACCCCGTGTTGCCAGGTGCACTGCTTCACTCTTTGTTTCCAACTGTTCTTTTGTTGGGGGATCACTTTCCAATGATAACAATGTCTTGAGTTGATTGCTGTTCAGGGTCTTTTCCCTATTCTGCAGTTTCATAAATGAAAATATGCAACATTAACAGCAGGTGACTTAGACTGCATAAAGGATCATCATTTTGGCAGTGCGAGGTTTCACAGTGTGTAGAATCCAGCCATCCATCCATTATCCAACCTGCTATATCCTAACTACAGGGTCACCGGGGTCTGCGGGAGCCAATCCCAGCCAACACAGGGCGCAAGGCAGGAAACAAACCCCGGGCAGGGTGCCAGCCCACCGCAGGTGTGTAGAATTTGTTTTTGATTTATTTATTTGTTTCTCATGGTACACTGCTGGGGCTGGCCTGCTCACCCCAAATTTCTGTATCATCACTGCACTGTTTGTATCATGTGTGCTGCAAGTGTTATGTGAGCATAAGCCAACAGCTGCTATGATTTGGTCATGCTGATGTGTTGCAGCAATCTTTAAAAATGGGAAAATTCATGGTAGGGGCATGCTCAGCTCTTCCTGATCCATCTTGAAATGTTAGAAAGTTTTTCATTACATAGTAAAAAATAGACACATGGAATAAGTTGCAAAGTATTGTGGTAGACAGCAGAACCTTAGGGACCTTCAAAACTCTACTTAATGTTATTTTGGTGTAATTAAGTGGATAGGAGTGGCGAGCTTTATTGGGCTGAATTACCTGTTCTTGTCTAGCTTGTTCTAATGTGATTTGCCTGGATTTCAGCCTTTACATCAACAAAAGATGCAATTTCGGTCCTTATTTGTACTTAGACCCATCATCTCTTGGGGAGAAGCTGGAGGCTCTTACAAAACTGCAGGGTCTACAGAAGTGCCCAGTTTGTGAATTCTGACCACAGACTTGTTGTCGCTACACTGAAGATCCAGCTTAGGTCCAGTAGGCTATCAACTACTAGGAGAATGAAGTTGGACCTGACCAGACTCCAAGATCAGCCTGTTTCTAATATGCATGTATTTTGTGTGAAGAACTTACAAACTTGGATGCAACTGTTGATCTTAATGTGAGGTGAGAGACCTTCTCTGACAAGAACCTGGAGGATGCTGAGGGTTGTGTTAGTGTTACTAGTGTTCCCTGAAGGGGGTGTTTCATCTCGTAGAGCACCCTGGATATCATTGAGAGGTGTTGCAGTGCATGGCTTGATGGCAAGTCCGGTCTGCACCGGGAACTGAGGATGAATGTGAGGGCTCTAAGGGCAGATAAGTAGGCATTTGTTAGAGGAGTCGATGAGTAAGTGACACACCATCTATGTTCTAGTGACCCGAATCTGTTCCATAGAGAGTCGCAGTCATGGCGGGTGATGGAATGGTCCTTATGTTTGACGCTGCAATTGTAACCTGCTGGGCTGGCTAGCTTGTTAAAGCTCATCCTCTGGCTAGAAAGATGGACATCTCTGAGTCCACGGTTCTTAAGGCTGATCCTCCAATTAGCTTTGAACCATTCAGTCTCACTAAGATTGTACAGGTGGTGAACCAACTGATGGTAGGGAAGACTGTGGGGATCTGTGGTATCCGGGTGATCTTCTCCAGGCTTGTGGTAAGGCTGTCTTCCTTGCATTGTAAGTAAACTATGCTACCATTTGGGAGACGGGCGTCATCCCAGCTGACTAGAAAACGGAACATGTCGTCCCTGTTTGGAAAGGGAAGGGTGATCGCTTGGATTGTAGCAACTTCCCTGGGGGATAACACTGCTCTTGGTGCTGGGTAAGGTCCTTATTAGTGTCATCCTCAATAGGATCCGTGATCACTTCACATACAAGCTACCAGAGCTCTCTGGTTTTTTGCCTAAGAAGCCTACAAACCACATCCTGGCACTGAGGGTTCTCATGGAAAGCAAATGCAGATATTGGCAGAGTTTCTTTGCAAATTTTGTCAATTTTCATAAAGCGTTCGCCTCTGTTGATGGAGCTGCCCTGTGGAACATCCTGAGACTTCGTGGGATGCCCTCAAGGTTGCTGAATATCATGGCCAGCCTGTACACTGGTACTGTGAGTACTGTGCAGAGTGGAGGCAGAACCTCTGCATTTTTCTCTGTTGATTCTGGAGTTTGTCAGGGCTGTGTTCTCGCTACTACTCTGTTCAGTGATTGCATGGGTTGGGTGTTGGGCAGGGTCGTGGGGTCCAGTGGCTGAGGGGCATCTATTAGTGAAGAAAGATTCACTGATTTTGACTTTACCAATGATGCTGTGATCTTCTCAGAGCCAATGGAGACTCTGATCGGGGCTCTCAAGAGATGAGGAAACTGAGTGTCTGGGCTTGTGAGTGTCCTGGATAAAAAACAAGATCCAGGCCTTTAATGATCTCTTGGGTACAGCCATGAGCAATGTGTCTTTCTGTGGAGAGAGTGTTGACCATGTCGAGAGGTTTACTTACCTCGGCAGTGACATTCACTTCCTATGAAATTAGTAGATGGATTGGGTGAGAATGGAGGGCTCCTGAGGTCACTGGAAAGGGGTGTGTGGGACTCTCAATATCTTTGCAAAAAGGACGAAGGTCCACTCCAAGTCTTTAGTCCCGGTGCTTCCTGTTTTGCTACATGCTTGCAAGACATGGACCCTATCCAGTGACCTGAGACGAAGACTGGAGTCCTTCGGTACTGGGTCTCTTAGGAGAATTCTCGGGTACCTCTGATTTGACTTTCTGTCGAACGAGCTGTTCCTGACTGAGTCCTGAAAGAGGCACATTACCTGCATTGTGAGGGAGTGTCAGTTATGGCAGCATGGCCATGTGGCGTGATTCCCTGAGAGGACCTGAGCGACTTGACCAGGCCAAGGGGATGCCCACTTGACAGCTGGCTGTTGCAGATATATGGTCATTTTATGGTGCGGGGTTGGAACGGGATTGCTGGACCGTGTGTCTGCCTAGTGGGTTGCTAACTGGGATCCCGAGCTGTTTTGTTGTGTGGGTGGTGTGGCAATACACTGTACCAATGCATGCTTCCCAACCTGTCCTGATCATAGTACATTATGTGGTAATTTCAGTATCTTGGCTCAATATGATCGTGTTTAAGTATTGATATCCTCACAGAACTGAAGTGGAGCAAAAGTGTTACTTTAGCTCAGTAACCATAGTTGCTTGAAAACTGTAGGTTCTCCTCTTAGTAAAGAAATAACCTGCAAAGTGGCTCAATGAAAATTCATCTACAACAAAAATTTAATACTAATGCTATATTAACTTAAATTAAATGTGAAGTGGAGAATTAATCATATTGTGGCTAAGAGCTATTATTCAAATTGCCTACAATAAAGTTAAAAAAAAATCATGGGTGATTCCAGAATATATTTAGGCACCATCTACATTAAACATTCTTGTGTGATTACTTTCATTTTTTGCTACTGGTCACTACAATTTTTAAATATGGCTTTGCTGTGTTATGGTTTGTGCACAAACTATGATGCCTTGTAGACATAATGCATTTGCCAACCTTCACCTTATCTTGTTATTTTTTTTGTAAACATGCCAAGGTTATTGCCCATGTGCCTCAATGTAACATGTTTCTTCTTTGACGTTAATTTTGTCGGAGTAATGAACATACAATTTGTTCTTTCTAGGCATGCAATGAAAGACTCAATGTATATGTCAGTAAATTAAGCATTCAATGTCTGATTGACTAAACTTATGTAAACTGGATTGGCAAAGACCCATAATAAACTGAGTGTTCATTTTTTTCTGATCATCTTTTCTCCTAAATTTTATTTAAACATTTATAGATTAAATAAGGAAAAATGTCATTAAACCACAATATATTCAGAACTTACTAAAGGAAACGAGCTGATTCAGCCTATTAAGAATCTCAGGGGAATAGAATAATTATATTATTAATGAGTATATTTTATTATATATTTTCCATGTGTTACATTATTTGAGGGAGGACACTGTTTCTTAGTTGTTACAATGGATCCCAGCAGCACCATGCATTAAGTTAAAATCCTTGGATCTTGTCTACAGAGAAGTCCGTGGGTCAGCACCTATGTATATGGAAGCACTTGTGATGTCCTGTGCTTCTTCTCATCTTCTCAGTTCTGCTAGTGAACAGTGTCTGTAAGAGACGCAGTGAGACACAGCTGGCCACAATACTTGTATGTCAGTTTATTGTTTTGGTGGTGTTAGGGAAAACTTTCTGCATGGGCTTTTGAAGTGTTTCTGACTGTGCCTGCCTGTGAAATGAAGGTATTGAATTTATGTTTTAAAGTGCTTAAACTGTTATAACCTCAAGTAGTTTAAGTAGATCAAGGATGATTCATTTATATGGGTAAAAGTTCACTGAAAGAGGCCTCTGAAGGGATGGGATATGAGAACCCTTTTCTATCTAAAAGAGGGCTTATACTGTGTAAAAGGAATAGACTCGACACACTTAAAAAGGTTTGGGGCAGCCACCTGTATATTATTCCTGGCTGCAAAATATTCCTTAAATAGTACAGAGATGTTCTCAGTATGGAGTCCAAAACAGAACTGTTGAGGGTTTGTAAAAATGGCAGCTTAAAGGGACCAGACAGGAAGTGACATAAGGTAACCGGAAGTGATGTTCTTCGGATGTTAGATTAGGTGCCGGAAGTGATATTCTTCTGGGTGCCGGAACTGAAAGTGATATTCTTCTGGGTGCCGTAACCGGAAGTGATATTCTTCTGGGTGCCAGAACTAGAAGTGACGTCATCTGCTCTGAATCAGACAGGTTTTCCCGCGGGTGGTCTGTAGAGATAACAGGAGAAGGTTTAGTGCACCCCACCACCCCCTGGCCTGGTGTGGAATTACCTTTCCTTGGGCCATACAACGTCCTCCTAGTCGCACGTGTGTGATAACTGATGATTAAGAATGGTGTCACCTGTGTGACAACTGGGCTGTCGGATGAACCTTAGGAGTACCCTTGGTACTTTTTGACTGCAGTGTTTTGTTATAATTTGAATAAAAGTAATGTTTCACTTATAAAAAGAAGAAAAACCTTTATTCTCAATGTGCGATAGTATGACATACTAATTGATCTGAAGGTTTTCTAATACAAATTAACCTAGCTTACATAAGGGCTGTACTTTTGATATATTCCTCAGTCAGCATAGAGATCTCACCTGTTGATATGTAGGCTCCAATGTTGTATTAAAGGTTGGTAGTTTTCTGCTCATTGTAATAATGATCTCAGTTGCTATTTAAGGGTATATTAAAGGAGAATTTCTGTGACAGTGGCATTTACTGTGGTCCTTTAACACTGAGTAAGTTTGCTTGGGCATGATAAGAGTTTGTGCTTTGCCTATTATGTGTTGTGAAGTAAAATAATAAACATGCCCAGTTGTGTGAGGGCTTAAACCTGCTTGTACAGCATTGTGTCTGTCTCTGTCCATGTGTCAGTCTCACTCATCTTAGTGTGGGTCACAATATTTTAATCATGGAAAATGCCTATGAAAATGCATATAGTATTTGTTACAATGTGGGTTTATTAAAATTTCCATCCATCCATTATCCATCCATCCATCCATTATCCAACCCACTATATCCTAACACAGGGTCACGGGGGTCTGCTGGAGCCAATCCCAACCACCATAGGGCGCAAGGCAGGAACAAATCCTGGGCAGGGCGCCAGCCCACCACAGGGCACACACACACCAACTACAAACTAGGGATAATTTAGGATCGCCAATTCACCTAACCTGCATGTCTTTGGACTGTATGAGGAAACTGGAGCACCCAGTGGAAACCCACACAGACACAGGGAGAACATGCAAACTCCATGCAGGGAGGACACAGGACGCAAACCTGAGTTTCCTTACTGCGAGGCAGCAGCGCTACCACTGCGCCACCATGCCACCCTTATTAAAATTTTTTACACAATTTTAGCATCAGTTTTTTAATTAAAAATCTTTTTATAATGTTTATATATTTTTTACAATGCCTTCTTTGTCTTTATGGACACCACAATTTTGAGCATCAGTTGTAATGCCATATGTATGCAACAACTCTCGGACATGCTTGGTGCTGATATCATTACTGCAACAAAAAAAATCTCAGAGTTCTGAGATAATCAAAAGAAATCTTTGTGTGTGTTGTTTGTATTTTGAATTAGCATTACAGACTCTTGTTCTGGCTTTGACTTTAATTTTTTGGTTTAGCGATATGATTTAGATAAAAGATAGGACAGATTCTCAGCATTGACTCTTCTTTCTAGTTTTCTGACATTTCTTCTCCTGGTCATCTCCATTATTTTAAGTTTGCCCTTATGTTTGTAAACAAACATATCAGCATATGCAATAAAGCCCATTTTCATTGGAAAAAATATTAAAAAAACAGCCTAAGCTACAAAACAATGGAATAGGATAAGTAAAATGGGTGTGCCAGGACCTAGTCAATCTCAGTGTTGGTGCTTCAGTCTAGTTGTCTACTTGTGGTTGTTTCACTTAAATTCAAAATTCCTTTATATTAGCCTTTACTAGGCAGCTAAAGGGCTCGAGTGATGGCAGTTCTGAGGTATGCCGGGATGTGGCAGAGTGCACTAACTCTCTTTCTCACTTCCCTGTAGACCAAACCCGGGAGGCTCCACCTGGCTCTCTTGACATAACTTCTGGGACCAAACCAATGGAAACAGACCTTACCAGCTCCGGCCCCCCTGATGTCACATCCGGGCCTGATCCAATGAATAATGAACACGTGCCCAACCCTTATGACCTCACTTCCTGTCTTCCCCTTTAAAAGCCTACCCTTTTCCCTTCTCCCGCAGTCTGGTTTTGGACTCCATTGTATGCACTTCAGTGCTAGTTGCTTTAAAAAATGACTTTTTGCAGCCAGGATACCAAATTATATTGGTGGCTGCCCCAACCCTTTATCTGTCTTTGTCTCGTTTTGTGACAGTGGCGTAGTCGGCAGGATGGAGAAGTCCCAGAAGAGAAGGGGACAGGACCTGCAATGCACCCAGGTGGGAGCGTACCGGGGCCGAGTATTCAGGCAGGGACGGTCCCCCGTGGTTCGCCGAGACCTGGTGCGGGCGCTGCTCCCGGCACGCAGAACTAGGCCACCTAGAGAGGCCAGGGAGTGTGCGGGTGGGGCACACAGAGTTGGGTTGCCCTGGAGGGGGGAGGCAAGAGGGACTCAGTATGCTCTCTTGTGGGAGAGTGCCTGCCTCCCAGTGAAACCAAAGCCCCATTTACCACCTAGGTGTGCCCCAGACTGGCAGGTGAGTGAAATAAAAAAATGGAGGTTGGACCCCGAGCGGCCGACCAGTATACAAGCCTGGTCCTTATGGGCAAAGGTATGGCAGTGGCTACGGCCGTTAGAAAACAAGCCCTACCAGGTAATAGAGCAGGTAGCTTGCTATCTGCTCCTGAAAGCGCTTCCCCATGGCTTCACCCAGCCTGTCTGGGGCAAGCAGTTTACGAACATGTCAGGGCTCATAGAGCTTCTGGAGACACAGAGGGCAGCCTCACACTCTGGGAGAGCAGAACCGTCCTTCTGCCAAACTCAGCTGGGGTACGTCCCAAGACCTAGCCCCTCCCTGTACAACCCGGAGCTCGTATCGGCGTCCGCGGTGCCGCGGACGCGCAACCCGCTTCGAGACAATGAGGAATGCAGGTGGAGGGGGAGGAAGGGTTGGTGTGCGCTGACAAACCCGTTGACGGTCCCGCACACAGACGTGGTGATCGTTAACGGGTTTTAAACCTCCGCTCTGCTCAATTCCGGCAGCAACATTTCCATTGTTGCCCGCCGTTTTGTGCTACCGCGACAATGGCTAAAGTTCAAGACCAGTATAACCTGTGTCCACGGGGAAACCCGCTGGTACAGGACCGCCGCTTGTGTCATCAGCTACGGAGGATCGGTCCAGAAAGTAACCGTGGCAATCCTTCCTGATCCTCCACACCCGGTGATACTGGGGCGGGACTGGTCTGAAATTAAAAGCGGTGAGACACATACCACTCCCGGGGTTAATTTGGGCCTCGTTATGGACGGAGATGAACCGTCTCAAGCTGCCTCCACGCTGTGTAATCAGCCGGCAGAGAGAGACGAAGCAGCCGTCCTAAGTGATGTGGCAACTCCCGGGCCGTCGCAGGCTGACACGTCATCCACCAACACCGCGGGGGAGCGGGAGGAAACCACGCCCATTGAGGTCGACGCTGACCCTCTCTCTGTGTTGCGGTTTCAATTTAAAAGGACGCCGGCTGTTTTTAGAAGAGAGCAATGGAACAACGACTCTCTGAAGGTTGCAAAAAATGCAGTGGTCCTTGTCAATGGCACTGATCAGTCGATGCCACAGGGCCCCTACTTTGTGTTAGATAATGACCTCCTTTACCGTGTAGCATTGCATGACGGGCAGGAGACAAGGCTGCTGCTAGTGCCGCGTACCTTCCGGTAGCAGGTCTGCGAGCTAGCACACGCCCACCTCCTAGGTGGCCACCTGGGCACCGAGAAAACACTGGAGCGGATCAAGCTCCGTTTCTACTGGCCAGGAATCAACGAGGAGGTTCGTCGCTTTTGCACTTCCTGCCCGGAGTGTCATCTGCGACAAATTCCTAGGAAGGACCGTGCTCCTCTTGTTCCTATTCCCTTGATTGATGTTCCCTTCCACAGAATCGGGGTAGACCTGGTTGGACCCCTCGAGCCCTCAGACCGAGGACACAAGTACATTTTAGTCCTCGTGGATTATGCTACACGATATCCCTAAGCTGTTCCATTGCGCTCAGCTACATCTAAAGCCATCTCACGGGAATTACTAGGGGTATTTGCGCGTGTGGGGATCCCCAAGGAAGTCTTGACGGACCAGGGGACCCCTTTCACCTCGGAGACGTTCAGGGAGACTGCCAAGTTACTGAAAATAAAGCATTTAAAGACCTTGGTGTATCATCCTCAAACCAACGGATTAGTAGAGAGGTTTAATCAAACTCTCAAACAAATGCTGCGTAAGGTGGTCAGCGAGGATGGAAGGAACTGGGACCAGCTCCTCCCCCTTGTCCTTTTTGCCTATCGGGAAGTCCCACAAGCCTCCACGGGGTTCTCCCCTTTTGAACTACTGTATGGGCGACAACCTCGGGGCATATTTGATATTTTGAAAGAAGGGTGGGAAGAAGAGGCTCTTCCCTCTACAAATATACTAGAATATATCGCGCAGTTACGCGATAGATTTGGAAAGATTCGGCCTCTGAACCTGCTGAAACCATGGAAGGACAGGGATCCCGCTCCCTCCTCCGGCCAGCCCCGCTCACTCCGCTCACACACACAACCTTAACTTCGGCACGGACTTGAGTCCCAGACAACGGCAGGAGCTGGAAACAGTTATCCGGACCGTTCGGGAGGTAGTCAGTAAACACCTCGGAAGGACCTCTCTGATTGAGCACAACATCGTGACAGAGCCCTGGGTTGTTGTCCGAGAACGCCCGTACCGTCTTCCCGAGGCAAAAAAGGCTGAAGTGGAGCTCGAGATCAAGCGCATGCTGGAACTAGGTGTAATTGAGGAAAGTTATAGTCCCTGGTCCAGCCCCATTGTGCTCGTCGGTAAGCCTGACGGGAGTTGGAGGTTCTGCAATGAATTCCGTCGGCTTAATCAAGTCTCCCAATTTGATGCCTATCCAATGCCACGCGTGGACGACCTCCTCGAGAGGCTTGGACAGGCTCAATATCTGACCACACTTGACATGACAAAAGGGTACTGGCAGGTTCCTTTAACGGACTCTGCGAAGGAAAAAAACGTGTTTAGTACCCCTAGCGGACACTGGCAGTATCGTGTCCTTCCATTTGGGTTACACGGGGCTCCAGCCACCTTCCAGCGTCTGGTGGACAAAGTGCTAAAGCCTCATAACTCATATAGTGCTGCCGACCTGGATGACGTGGTCATCTATTCCAGCACATGGAAGGAACACCTACAGCATGTCCAAGCGGTATTACGGACACTTGGTGAGGCCGGGCTCCGGATTAATCTCAAGAAGTGTTTCTTTGGATTAAGCGAGGCCAAATATTTAGGCTACCTGGTGGGCTGGGGTACCGTAAGGCCACAGTGCTCCAAGATTGATGCCATTTTGAAATGGCCCGTCCGCGAACCAAGCGGCAGGTCCAAGCCTTTCTCGGGTTAGCCGGGTACTACCGCCGGTTTGTACCCCAGTTCTCGGAGAGAGCGGCACCCTTGACTGATTTAACAAAGAAGAGGGTATGGACTGAAAAGACAGGCACTGCATTTGGTGACTTGAAGCAGGCCCTTACATCCGCACCTATTTTGATGGCACCTAACTTTTCTTTGTCTTTCATCCTCCAGATGGACGCTTCGGACACAGACATGGGCGCCGTGCTGAGCCAAAGTGTCGATGGTGTGGAACACCCCATCATGTTCCTGAGCCGGAAACTGTTGGATCGGGAGACCAGGTATGCAGCGGTGGAAAGGGAGGCTTTGACGATTAAATGGGCGATTACTCAGCTGAGGTACTACCTGTTGGGCCGGGAATTCACCCTTGTCACGGACCATGCACCTCTACAGTGGATGGCCCTGCACAAGGAGTCGAATCCGCGGGTCACCCAGTGGTTTCTTGAACTGCAGCCGTACAAGTTTTCGCTCGCTCATCGCCGGGTGCTCTCCATGCCAACGCTGATGCTCTTTCTCGGGTTCACGACCTTTCGGTTAGGGTCGCCCGACCTGACGGGTCTGGGCTGAGGGGGGGGCCTTGTCACACACGCGCGCATGGGAGGCAGCTAAAGGGCTCAAGTGATGGCAGTTCTGAGGTATGCCGGGATGTGGCAGAGTGCATTAACTCTCTTTCTCACTTCCCTTTAGACCAAACCCGGGAGGCTCCACCTGGCTCTCTTGACATCACTTCTGGGACCGAACCAATGGAAACAGACCTTACCAGCTCCGGCCCTCCTGATGTCACATCTGGGCCTGATCCAATGAATAATGAACACGTGCCCGACCCTTATGACCTCACTTCCTGTCTTCCCCTTTAAAAGCCTACCCTTTTCCCTTCTCCCGCAGTCTGGTTTTGGACTCCATTGTATGCATTTCAGTGCTAGTTGCTTTAAAAAACAACTTTTTGCAGCCAGGATACCAAATTATATGGGTGGCTGCCCCAACCCTTTATCTGTCTTTGTCTCGTTTTGTGACAATATACAGTATATATATATATACACAGTGCAACCGGAAAGTATTCACAGCGCATCACTTTTTCCACATTTTGTTATTTTACAGCCTTATTCCAAAATGGATTAAATTCATTTTTTTCCTCAGAACTCTACACACAACACCTCATAATGACAACGTGAAAGAAGTTTACTTGAGGTTTTTGCAAATTTATTAAAAATGAAATAACTGAGAAATCATATGTACATAAGTATTCACAGCCATTGCTCAATACTTTGTCGATGCATCTTTGGCAGCAATTACAGCCTCAAGTCTTTTTGAATATGATGCCACAAGCTTGGCACACCTATCCTTGGCCAGTTTCGCCCATTCCTTTTTGCAGCACCTCTCACACTCAATCAGGTTGGATGGGAAGCGTCGGTGCACAGCCATTTTAAGATCTCTCCAGAGTTGTTCAATCGGATTTAAGTCTGGGCTCTGGCTGGGCCACTCAAGGACATTCACAGAGTTGTCCTGAAGCCACTCCTTTGATATCTTGGCTCTGTGCTTAGGGTTATTGTCCTGCTTAAAGATGAACCGTCTCCCCAGTCTGAGGTCAAGAGCGCTCTGGAGCAGGTTTTCATCCAGGATGTCTCTGTACATTGCTGCAGTCATCTTTCCCTTTATCCTGACTAGTCTCCCAGTTCCTGCCGCTGAAAAACATCCCCACAGCATGATGCTGCCACCACCATGCTTCACTGTAGGGATGGTATTGGCCTGGTGATGAGCGGTGCCTGGTTTCCTCCAAACGTGACTCCTGGCATTCACACCAAA
This sequence comes from Polypterus senegalus, assembly GCF_016835505.1. Lineage (NCBI taxonomy): Eukaryota > Metazoa > Chordata > Cladistia > Polypteriformes > Polypteridae > Polypterus > Polypterus senegalus. The sequence goes on from NC_053155.1 coordinate 54,155,114, forward strand.
GAGTTCAATCTTTGTCTCATCAAACCAGGGAATTTTGTTTCTCATGGTCTGAGAGTCCTTCAGGTGCCTTTTGGCAAACTCCAGGCGGGCTGCCATGTGCCTTTTAATAAGGAGTGGCTTCCGTCTGGCCACTCTACCATACAGGCCTGATTGGTGGATTGCTGCAGAGATGGTTGTCCTTCTGGAAGGTTTTTTTCTCTCCATAGAGGACCTCTGGAACTCTGACAGAGTGACCATTGGCTTCTTGGTCACCTCCCTGACTAAGGCCCTTCTCCCCTGATCGCTCAGTTTAGATGGCCGGCCAGCTCTAGGAAGAGTCCTGGTGGTTTCGAACTTCTTCCACTTACAGATGATGGAGGCCACTGTGCTCATTGGGACCTTCAAAGCAGCAGAAATTTTTCTGTAACCTTCCCCAGATTTGTGCCTTGAGACAATCCTGTCTCAGAGGTCTACAGACAATTCCTTTGACTTCATGCTTGGTTTGTGCTCTGACATGAACTGTCAACTGTGGGACCATATATAGACAGGCGTGTGCCTTTCCAAATAATGTCCAATCAACTGAATTTACCACAGGTGGACTCCAATTAAGCTGCAGAAACATCTCAAGGATGATCAGGGGAAACAGGATGCACCTGAGATCAATTCTGAGCTTCATGGCAAAGGCTGTGAATACTTATGTACATGTGCTTTCTCAGTTTTTTTTATTTGTAATAAATTTGCAAAAATCTCAAGTAAACTCTTTTGACGTTGTCATTATGGGGTGTTGTGTGAAGAATTCTGAGGAAAAAAATGAATTTAATCCATTTTGGAATAAGGCTGTAACATAACAAAATGTGGAAAAAGTGATGCACTGTGATTACTTTCTGCATGCATATATATATATATATATATACATATATATATATATATATATATATATATATATATATATATATATATATATATATATATATATATATATATATATATATATATATATATATATATATATATATTCATATATATTCCAGCACTGATAAAAACAGTTTAAAGGGTTTTAGAAGGCATTAGTTGATTCCAGAAGCACCAGGCACAAAGCACAGGAGTAAATGCACATTTCTGGGATATAGAAGGGAGCTACCTAGAGAAAGACTACATGGACAAAGAAAGAATGTACAAATTACACACAAACAGCACTAAATTTTTTGGACAGTCCTAGCATTTAGAAGTTTAAAAGAGACAAGAAGACATAGAAACCAATGAATAATGTACAATACATGAAGTGAGTTAAAAGACCAGAATGCATAGAACTAGAAGTTTACAGTATGCACATAAATGTTTGTCAACAACAGCTTGACTTATCTAGATTTTGTATATTTATGTAAGATATATAATCTTAATACATATTCATAAATTATTTTTAAAATGCAATCACGCAGCAGTCACCTTTAATGCATGATAATATTTACAGAAAAGATAGCAATCAACGTGGTAGCAGAAGAGAGGCCATTAAAGAAGTATAGGTTGTCATTGATCAATACTTAATAGTACACACACTCAATATTGAAATACATGTACTGTATACCTGTGGTGGGCTGGCATCCTGCCCAGGGTTTGTTTCCTGCCTTGTGCCCTGTGTTGGCTGGGATTGGCTCCAGTGGACCCCTGTGACCCTGTAGTTAGGATATAGTGGGTTGGATAATGGATGGATGTACTGTATACTTCATGCTTTGTATATGTATGCTTTTAAGAGTGAACCTTTATTAAATTTACTGTAATAGACTTCTGATGTGTTTAAAATTACTTCAATGGCAGATTTTTGCAATAAATAAAAGATGGAAAGTCAAGGAAGCTGTGAAGTTTTGTGAACTATGCAGTATGTTTTTTTTGCCAGAGCTGTGTATTTACTGTTATATACATATAATTGCACTCCTAAAGCTTTTCAGTAATGTTTTTGTAGTACTGGCTAAATAAAGTTGTTTTATTATATTGTTTGCTAGTTTTGAACTTATTTGTGCCAGCTGCTTTACAGTTGTCCAGTATTTTTGTTTTTTTTTGTCCTGTAATTTAATTTCTTTCAATTTATTTAATTTCTTTGATTTGTTTATTTTTTTGTATTACAGGTGTTTATTGCTTCTGAATATACAGTATTTAGTGTTTTGTGAAACCCTTATGCATATGTTGCATTTTGCCCAAAAACTAAAGGAAAAAAAAAGATTTTAGATTTATTTTTTAAAGTGAACTGGTTCATTTTATATTTTATAAATTTGTAAATGTTTCCATTGTATTTGGTCACAACAATTCATGCCACTTTGACTAAAATTGATAAATACTATTTTGTGTAAACATAAACATAAGATCAGATTGTTCTATGTTTTATTTAGTTTAATTAAATGTAAATTTAGCCACACCATTTAAGTGACAGTAGACATTTTACTCAGTTTAATTCATATAAATGTTTGAATGTGGATTGCCTCGGCAGCATTTGGTTGCTGAAGGATTATGTTCCACAGGACACGAGTGCAGATGCAGGTGTATGATCTAAAATGAACTATCCTGAAGAAATAGCAGGATGTTTTTATTGTTAGCAAGTTGTCATCAAAATCTGAAAACTCATGAACTCAAGAATCAAAATGTAATCAAAAAAGTAGCATTATTTGATTCATAAGAAATTGAAGACTACATAGGAGAAAAGGCTGTGAATGCTTCAAGAAGGAGTCAGTGACTGGTGAAGAGGTGAGCAGAAAAACTCAAGTAAGCTGTAATAATGTTCAGCTTCATTGGTATGTCATTGTTATTCATGTTTTAATTGGTTATGTAGATACTGCATAAACTTTTTTTTTTGCTATATTTACATATTTTATGTATAGAATTTTCTTACATATTTACGTAATTGAGCTGTAGGACTTTTTGAAATGTAAACATTCATTGAAAGACTAGAAAACAGGGTTAGAGCAGAAGACCTGATCAAGGCACCTTGCAGCCCCTGCTTTGATGGATTGAAGGTCAGATGTCCACATGACCATCATCATCAAATTCTTCCACGTGAAGTCTGTAAACCATGAGGACTGATTTAGATCATTTGTGTTAGGTAGGGGCTGGGCTGGGCGTCTCGTGACATTAAAACCCCTGCAGATTTAGATTTTTTACTCTCCAGCCCTTTAGAGTTTTTTTTTTGTTTTTTTTTGTTTATTTTTTTCTGTTCTCCTGGCCATTGAACTTTGCTTTATTCCTTGTTATTTAGTATTGCCTAGTCTTATTTTCTATTTTTTATAAATGTTTCTTTCTTCATCTTGTAAAGCATATCTCATTTGTATGAAAATGTGCTATATAAATAAATGTGCAAGAATTTCAGATTACCTTTAGAATCAGGGGTGTATATGGAATCCATCCATCCATTATCTAACCCGCTATATCCTAACTACAGCGTCACGGGGGTCTGCTGGACCCAATCCCAGCCAACACATACAGTATGGAATTGTATAATATATCTGAAAATGTTATAAATAATATTTAAATAATATGAATACATGACAGGGGCAGATAGTACATGCTGTTGTTGCTATTGAGTATTGTTAGAAGTCGTCGAGACATTCAGTTTTAAAATCTTTTTCCAACCAAGCAGCCTCAGTGTAGCTGAAGCGCCAGTAAGAAAACACAGAATCATAAAATAAATATGAGCACGTTTCTGTTGTTTAGTCTGAAAAGCTTGTATTTTCTAAGTTAAGCCATCATTGAAAGATAGCTATTTTTTAAAGGTTTAGACCACTGCCTCCTGTTTTCAAGGAGGTGTGTCGGTGTGCTTCTCTGCAAAATACAGAGCCAATGTGTTGCCAACACCTGTTGCCAATTTTTGGAAAATATGTTTAACTTGTCCAGGGCAGGAGAACATGTTTTGGCCTTCATATCATGAATTTAAATTAAACTGGGTGTGCATAGAGTATGAAACAATTTTTATGATCATCGATCAGAAGCCCACTAATTTCCATTCTTTTTTTTTATTGTTTTCTGTCTGTTTCATTGCCTTTTGTCCTTCCCTTTTGACCTCATAATTTACTCAACTAGGCATCAAGCAAAGTTCCATCCATCCATCGAATTTTGGGTTACAGAGTCTAGAGCCTATTCCACCATCATTGAGAACTGGACCTGAACTGGGAGTCAGTCAATGACACCTATACACACATTGCTAGGTTTCAGACACAAATAAAAATTCTGTTTGTCCAGACTTACTTTTGTATTTCTTAAATTTTTGGATCAGAGTGATTCTTCCTGTGTGAGTATTTGTTGCTCTTTATGTCCATTGGACTTGTTATTTTTACTGTTATGTTATCACACTGCCTGTAGGCATAGTGGTAAAGGCTTTCAGTCTAGAAGTTGTGGGTTCAGATCCGTTACTAATACTTCACCTGCAAATGTTGTAAATTGCTGTAGATAACAGTATTTGACAAATGAGTAAATGTTCTTATTTTTACTCTGCTGCAAGTTTGCTTTGTGCCGCTATTTTGTCTTGCATTTTCCATGATATGATGTGCAGTTGCTAGGGGTGAAACCTGTGATAGTTATGCTACGAGATGACATAATGTCAGCAGTGTGATACTTTATAAACTGACACTGTTTGCTTTGAAGCCTCCACGATTATTGATACGATAAATAAAACTGAGTGTGTTTTGTTGTGATTTAGGGTTACAGATCTTTGGCAACTTAAGTTTTGATGCCGAGTTTGGGTTAGCTGGTTGGTTATGGTTTTGAGAAAAGATTTTCTGTCCTTTACTGTTTTGACCTGTACAACATTTATTGACAAGCAATTAATCTTCTGGCCCATCTCTTCAGTCTTAAACTGCGCAGTCTCTGTTATGGGGAGAAAAGCAGGTAAAGCAAGTACCTGGAGAAACACCCCACCTAAGACATGGGAAAAATGGTTTTGATGCCGGTGTCCTGAAGCTGTGAGGAGCTAGCACCCCAATTAAGAAATTATCCAACAGTCAAATTTGCTTTGAAATAAACAAGGCATTTAATAATGGCTCTGTCACATTAGGCACGTTTTCCAGCATTTCAGTTGTAACCTTCATTTACGTGATCTTAGGGAGTCAGAGGTAGTTGTCAACGTGCTTCTGTGAAGCCAATCACTTCATGTGACATGCCCAACAACTCACTCTGGCTAGCCTACAGCTCATTCCGATAAAATCAAAGAGGTTTAATTTTGCCTTTAGTTGTAGGGATATCTGTGTACATGAGAGCTGACAACCAATGAATGTTCATCTTGAAGTTCAATGCATAGAATGTAGTGAAAAGAAATGAAACGGGTATTTTATACCTCACAAACAGAAAAGAGGCTTGTCTTTCTGATGGCTCATGTTTGATGTACTAAAACAGAATGAATAAAAAGAAAAAGAGACTGTGACCCAACTCGCTGTATCTGTTAACCCTTCGTACAGCTCCAGGTCCGTCAGGCAGCATGCTATTGGCTGTCACAAAAAGGGGTGAGAACAGCTATGCTGAAAGGTTAAAGATTTTTAATCGTTTAAAATGAAATGGTCCGATAATGAGATCAGTGTCTCAGTTGGCAAAACTGACATACACCACGAGTAGAAGTTCTGTAATGTGACATTGGCTTAAAGCTTTAAAAAGTTTCAGAACTGCAAAGAATATTTAAACAGACTATAGATTGTGAGGTTTTTATGGTGCTTAAAAGATTTCAGTGATAATATGTGTGCAACATCACGCTATTTCTAGCAATAAACAATGATGGGAGAAGGTGGATAAACTTCAGTTCATGCTCTAACACATTAAACTTGATGGTGGCTTTCTAAAAACAGAGGGTATTCTGATCAGGCAGCCTAAGACCATTTTAGACTCTGGGCTTCCCAGCATTCAATATCCTGAAAGAGAAAAGCCTAGCAGGATCAGACCTCTTCATGAACATAACAAAAATTGATTTTTTTTAATCACCAGAGCCTGATGATCCATCCATCCAGTTTCCAACCCGCTGAATCCAAACACAGGGGTCTGCTAGAGCCAATCCCAGCCAACACAGGGCACAAACCAATCCCAGGCAGGGATTGGCACGGGCCAATTTAGAATCGCCAATCCACTTAACCTGCATGTCTTTGGACCGTGGGAGGAAACCTGGGCGCCCGGAGGAAACCCACACAGACACGGGGAGAACATGCAAACTCCATGCAGGGAGGACCCGGTAAATGAACCCAGGACTCCTAACCGCGAGGCAGCAGTGCTACCACTGCGCCACCGTGCCACCCCCTGATGATCCAGACTGTTATAATAAGCAATTTTAGACATGTATTTGGACTTTTATGGTTTTTAGGTTGAGGATTACCTATTTGAAGTCTGTTTTTTATTTTAACTTGTTTTGAAGAAGTTTATTTTCTTTAATGTCTTCTTTTTGTTCTTTATACAAGTAAAGCCAAATAACCATGTTAGTCGTGTTACTGATGTCACACAAAGTGAAGCTAAAAATATAGTGGTGATCACTGGGTGTGAATGAGTGTCTACTCATAATTCCAAGAGCTAAACTTAAAAGAAGTGGTGAGGCAGCCTACTGGTGTTATGCGCCTAAGATCTGGAATAGCTTACCAATAGAAATTCGCCAGGCTAATACAGTGGAGCACTTTTAAAAACTGCTAAAAACCTATTATTACACATTATTATAACATGACTTTCTCATAGCTTCATTTTAGTGTAACCCTGATAGTCTGTATATGCATTTAATTATCATTTTTTTCATGGCTCCGAAATCCGTACTAACCCCTACTTTCTCTGCTGTTCTTTTTCCAGTTTTCTGTGGTGGTGATCTGCACCTCCACCACCCGATCAAAGCACCGTGCAGTCCCTACATTGATGGACTGAAGGCTTCATGTGAAGCCTGAAAACTTTGAGGACTGATTTAGGTCATTTATGTTAAGTTAGTATGCTTAGTGGGGCCTGGGTGATCTCATGGCCTTGAAACCCTGCAGATTTTGGTGTTTTTTTCTCTAGCCCTCTGGAGTTTTTTTTTTTTGTTTGTTTTTTTTTATGTCCTCCCTGGCCATCAGACCATACTTAATTCTTTGTTAATTAGTATTGCCTAATTTTTATATTTTTTTTCTTTTTTTTTTCTTCATCTTGTAAAGCAGTTTAAGCTACAGAATTTGTATGAAAACATGGTATATAAATAAATGTTGTTGCTGTTGTCACAATTCCCACTCTCTCTCAGTGGATAAACATTCTATACTTCACAATTCTTAGTGATAGTTAGCTCCAATTTCAAGTAGGCCTTAGCGCTAGGTTTGTTTTACTGTCTCTTTTTTGACATTGTTTCAGATTTTGTGATTTGTCTTTTGTGGCATGCTTTTCTCCTTCTTGATAAGGACCTTTGCTTCTCCTCAACTGTGACTTTTTCATTCACATCTTCATCATCCGGTCCACTTTTTGCTTTGTTTCTAATTATTCATTTTAATGCACTTAAACTTTATAAAGACTTATGCAAAGACTAAATAAGAAGAAGCAGCTGTTTTTCCAGTGGTTGCTTTATCAGATGCATTTAACTGCCTGATGAGGAGACGTGTTGCACTGCTTAGCTTTTCTGAATGAACCGGCCAGATTGTTCTCACTTTTGGTTACAGTTAGTAAAAAGCCAGCAATTCACACACAATTAAATCTGTTAAAGAATCTTAACTTTTATGGTAAAAAAAATTATCACCATAGACATAGAAAGAAAGATGTTTAAATAAAGTAAAAATAAAATAATCATCAGACACATTTCCTGCCATGTAAAGACATTTTGTTGAACCTTTACATGTGTGTTGTGTTTGTTCATGGTAGTTTGATACCAGCTTTGCAACTATGATGACAATCCCGGTGATTACAGTCCTCAAGATTTCTCAGTGACAGAAATAGTACGTCCTTCCAAGGCTTGAAGCGTGGTTATCGTCAGCCATGTCGTCTGCAGGAGTCAGCTAATGTTGATTGCCAGGCACAGCAAGCAGTGAGTTCCTGTGCAGTGCATGTTTATGCAGAGAAAATTCAGTAATGTGAATGATGATATGTTTAAGAGTATCATCAGAACAGAGCATGTCATATTTTGAAACAATCCACTGTGCTCCTCTGCGGTGATGTGAATGAGTCATAAAATATGGTTGATTTTACAGATGTACTGCAATTGCCTGAATTTTGCAGCTACAGAAGAATATGCACTTAAATGCAGAAGTGTGAACAAAGCTTTAGGGAACAATATTCCTTGCATTCCCTCCCAAAATTTTGTTTTGGGTGAGTTTCATGATTGCAAAATTAATTTTAATGTCAGTCTTGCTAAACTGTATATGCATCAAAATTAAGCCGCTTTGCTCATCATTAGCCACAGTATATTAATGTGGTTGTGGTCTTTACAGAGGGTCTGAGCGGCTTGGGCTTGTCTTCTCCAGAGCTGCTTCTTTTCATTCATTTGTGTTTTCACATAGTTCCAAATTGCCTCTCAGCATAATTAGCTTTTCACATTTTAAAGCTGCTCCTAGTTGAGCTGATTTGTATCAATACTGCTTGTGCAGACTTGCACCACCTTCATTTAACTAACATATTAAGACAATTAAACTAGCAAAGAAGCCCTTTAAGATTTCTAACTGTATTAGATGTAAAGATGTAAAATTACATCTTGCCTGAAGAAGGGGCCTGAGTTGCCTTGAAAGCTTGAATATTGTAATCTTTTTAGTTAGCCAATAAAAGGTGTCATTTTGCTTGGCTTTTCTCTGTTTTTAGGTCTAATTTAGTTCCCTTTTTGGCAGTAAGACATAATATCTTAACCTCTATTCCTCGTCTCATGTGGATTTGTGTCTCTGTTAGAGGTGTGTTGTGTCATCTTCATTATGTTGGAAGAATGGTATTGTTTTCACTGAATGGTTTTGTTAGCATTCCTGTTTGGGCCAATCCTGTCTATTTTAAGAATGTCTTTGCAATGCAGGGTCACGGTGAGTTAGAGTTCATCCTGGAGGCACTTGTTACAAGGTCATTCCTGCAGTACCAGTTTAGGTCAGGAAATCAATTAACATTCACATTTTTGAGAGGAAGCGATAATACTCAGCAAAATGGCACAAGCACACCATAGTAACTAAGGCCAAAACATGTCCATGGCCTTATTATGCTTGGAAAATAGAAAAAAAAAAAAACTCTGGCAGAAATGACATACTGCTGTAACATAAATGTCACTGGTAGGCAGCAGAGAATGTCCTAGAATTAATTCTTCAGGAACCTTAAGATAGGTACTTAGTGGAAGTCCATTAGTCTGACAGGTGCCAGCAAGGATTTCCATTGTAATACATTAAGGCCTGTGCTATGCGTTATGCTAGGACAGTCTCACCGGGTCCTTAAAATGTTAGGTGGTGTTAGGGCTGCAGGGACACCTGGGTTGCTCAACTGGGATTCTTAGTATATGGCTTCAGAAGTTCAGAGAAGCTCCCCAGACTCGTAAAAGTGATTCCTGTCTGGGGCATAAATGCTCCTTCCAGTTTGTTGAATTTAAAACCAAGAAGTGAGATAAGGCAAGGGCTAATCTGGCAAAAGAAAGTAAAACTAAAGGATTCTGAAAATAGGTATTGCTATCTGAATTTTAAAGTAGATTAGAACTAAAATGTAACTCCATGCTTTTGATGCCATATTATAATCTTGTTTTCATCCCAAAGTATCTTGTGATCATATATGGTGTTAAAGGCAGACTGATGATCATTTGATTGCACGTTTAATTATAAATGTCAACTGGCCATTTTTCTGTTAGTCATTTAATGTTCTGCTATATTTGTGGAAACTTTTGAATGCAGCTGCAACATGGAAGTCAATCAATCCATTTATCTATTCATTTTCTATCCCACTTACCCAGTTTGTGCTCACAGGGAGCCACTGCTTATCTCTGCAACTTCAACTGCAAGGTAGGAATTGTCCCTGGATGAGACACCAGTACATCAAACACACACACATACTGAAAAACCATTTAGATTCACCAATTAATCTAACCTGCATATCTTTGAGATGTGGCAGGAAAACCTACACACAAGTGAAGAACATGCAGACATCGCACTGATATTTCCTGGGCTAGGCAGTAGGTTGCTTTAGATCAAATCTTCACCTAAATAAATAATCATAACTGACATTTCAGTGTCTTTTATACTATGTCTATCAACAGTGATGATGAGAACCTAGAATGTTATTTAGCCTTTAAATCAATGAATAAGTGGTTTGTCATTTCAATAGAGAAGAGAACAATGATACAGACCATAGGTAATTTACACTAGTAGTAGTATAGTATGTTTCTTAGTCTCCTTTTTAATTCTGTATACACAAATGCATTCAGACACCTCTATCCAGCATCTCATAAGATACTAAATGGAGAACCATATACAAAGATGACAAGATACATTATTAAAGTAATACATTTGAAGAAAAAATTAAATACTATATTTAAACAACAGTTTGATATAGAAAATTAAAGATTAATGGTACCATGTACAAATGAAACTGAAAATAAGCTGAATGAATCAAGATGGGAATGGGTTCATATCAAGAGCTGGGATAGAATACAAACCTTTAGACAGACTGGTCAGATCTCATCAACATTATGGGATGACCGCTGCTGGCCTTAAAGGTTCCAAGGCCTTAGTAACTCTTCAGCTCTTTGTGGACAGCGGACACTCATTTGTTTGAGATTCTACTGTGTCTTCTGGTGGGTGGACAGTCATAGAGCAGGCTCGGACACCGCCAATAGGCTCTGGCACATCAAACACTTCTTGCCATTCATCAGTTTTAGTGTCGTAGCATTGCACTATGTCCACCATGCACCGGCTGTTCCAGGAGTAACCTCCTATCACAAAGATCTTATTCTTAAATACAGCCACCCCCACGTCACTTTGACCTCTGAGCATGGGAGCTATATCTGTCCACTGGTCTATTTCTGGGCTGTAATATTCACAGCTGAGCACATCATCATAGTCACTGGTTCCTCGGAAATGGTTTCCTCCAATAACATAGAGGTGGTCATTGAAGGTGCACATGCAGTGAAGCCCTCGGACAGTGGACATATCTGCCTTGCGGCTCCATGTGTTAGTTTCCGGATCATAAGAAGTCAGCTCTTTTTGGAACGTGTCATGTGTTATGCCACCTAGGAAAAACAGTAAAGAAAATCCAACAACATGTATGAGTAGAATGTACAATACCCATGTGTCAAGTGAAATCCAATGAGAAGAATGTAAAGTCAAATTATGATGACAACATACTTCAGAAAAGGAGCCATTTCTAATAATTTTTCATTTGAAGTGACAAATGATAAAATAACCTTCAGATTTAAGGAAAGATGATATGGGGGATGTGGTGGTCTGGTGGATAGTGTTGCTTGTTCATGGAGTTTGTAGCATTGTCTTTGTGTCTGTGTGTGGTTTTTGTCCAGCTACTCGGGCTTTTCTCCAAAATCTCCAAATGTGTATGTTTAGTTGGCACCTCTGACTGGCTGAAATGTGGTTGTATGATTGTGTGTACACTTCGTTGGAATGTTGGCTGTTACCAGTTTTGCACCCAGTGCTTCTTCAATACTCTCTGCACCTCTTTCGGCCCTGAATTGGATTAAACGGGTCCGAGGCTATGTGCATGCTACTATGTTTTTTATTTAAAAAGAGCATTATTACACAAAATGGATCTCCATCCACACTAGCTTTTTACATTGTTTATGAAAATATCTTTCACACTAAAATTGCCAAAAATGCATATAATGTAGATGCCCGCCTACACATCAGTGGAAAAATGCTTGAAGGTATGGTAAGGCCACCAGCAACAGGATTATCTCAAAGCAGTTGTAACTGGTAAATGATTTGCCTTTTGAGCTTGTTTGCAGCATTCAAACTTTACAAAATGCAATTTAGATGCATACAGGTGAGCAACACAAGAAGCACTCTTGGAAAGCAACTCTTCAAGGTCCACAATGTTAGAATTTGGTTTTGTTATGTGACGAGTGACCAGTCAAGGAATGAGACCTTGGTTCCAATCAAGGACAGAGTATGTAAAAAGCACAAACAGATCAGATCGTGATTAAAGTCTGCATTTTCACCTGTGCAGATTGCAATGCCAAGCCAGCGTTTTCAGAAATATACGGCTATAGAGAGGGGTTTCAAAAGTCGCGGTTTTCTGGAGTTAAAAACACAGGGGTAGTGTGGTCAGAAAATGAAAACAGATGCTGTACTAATGTTTTTGTTTCTAACCAACAACATACTATTGTAGACATAGCCTGAGAAAGTATGCAACTATGCATTGTGTGCTTTGTATTTTACTTTTTTTTTTTTTACTAAATAGTTGGTCAGCATGCAAAATAATTGCACTCATCTTTATTTTATTTAGTGACCAATCTAGTGCTCTTCATAGTAAAAATTATTAGCAGGCAACCTATAAAATCAGTTGTTTCTTCAGTTGATCATTATTTTATATATGCATTATTTTAATATATAAATATATTTTATATATTGTGTTTTACATACTATGCACTGTCAAAAAGCAATTTACAGACTCACATAACCTGCAACCAGTTAATACATTTTAAAGTTAATTTTGCTGTGTATGGAATCGTGACTATTTTACAAAAGAAAAGCACAGAGCAGCACGAAAAGTAAAAGAGTAAAGATTAAGAAAGGATATTTCTAGAAAGAACACTCAAATTGTTCAGCCAGAAGCTGTGGACACTTGTGTTTAGTCTGACAGACAGGAAGATCAGATTTTTAAAGTAATATCACACAAATAGCACAGTGACCTTTATACACATTACTGGTTTGGTGAGAAAGACAGACAGGAACATACAAATCAACAACCTGAGAGTTCTACAGGGCTGGGCAGGGCTAGAGGCTTGAGTGGCAGCAGTCATTGTGCCAGGAAAGGAAGCATGTCCTTTGATAGGCCTCAGGAGAATTTACGAAATGGAAAGAGGCTTGAAAAAAACATAAATAGGAGCTCCACACAGTAGTCATTGCTTGTCATGATCGCAGTGATGCAAAAGAGTATAACGATGGATGGCAGAATGTGATAGCCATTGCTGATCCCATCACACCAACAGTGTTCACATTGGCAGGATCTGCAGGATTTTATGCATTGCACTGCTACCATCTGATTGTATGATTACTGTAGATAATTGTATGGATACGCATATGTACAGGTGATCTTAATAATTTGTTCAGTAAGTAAAGGTCCACTATAAACTACAAAAGATCACACAATTAGGTAAAAGGAAAAATACACCACAGTTAACCACACAATACCTTAAAGTTCTTGTTGATCTCCTCTTAATCTTTAAAACAGACTTACTGCTTAAGAGGCAGATCATTCCTTGTATATTACTGCATTCATTCTGTACCACAGGATTTGTATCATGTTGTTAATTCATCATTTATTTGAAGGTGATTTAAAACCTTGCAAAATTAAAATTTGGACCATTGGCTTAGTGCTGTTTAGATGAGGGCTTTGATGTTTTTCTAATCACAAAATCACATTTACTATATTGTCAATAAAGATGAAGGAGAATTTCACCTTGCATAGTAAATAACATGCCTGAAGGGTTGCTGCAATGCCTGAAGTAGCTTGATGTGAATGTGTTCTGCCAAAATTGCATTCTAAGAGTCTCACTAGCTTTGTTTAGTAAAATCACTAAGTGCAAGCGCAGAGCACTGTGAAAAATTCTCAGTTAAAATGCAGGCATAGATTTTACTAATTACAAAATACAAACCTGGTACAGATATAAGTGCAGATTTGTAAAAACATACAAAGAATAAAGTAGAAACTGATAAAACATAAATGGAAACCAACAATATCTGTCCATTAATTACTGTAATTTATTAAAATTGTAAAAGATTAATTCAAAAACCACGTCATGGTCCTGGAAACTTTGGCCAACTGGTCATCCTACTCCCTACTGGGCTTTCTTTAATGGAGTCATATATTGAAAATCATATATTTAGTCTATATTTACTATCAGGGGACCTCTGTTTTCCAAACAAATTCCATGGACAGGAATGGAGTGTTAACTGGTGACTTGAAATTGCACTGTCATTGCATAAAGACCAATACTGCCGGGATTAAACTCTGGCATCCACAGACATGAGTTTACACGAAAAGTTCTTTGGAAAGCATTCACAAGAAATGGAAGAGTGGGGCAAGTGTTTCTTTCTACCCAGAAAGTTATTATAAATTGCTCGCTTAAAAAGTTCACCAGCAAATTGGATGACATTCCAGAAGAGCCAATGAGAGGTGTAACTGTGTAATTTTTGCCAAAAAGATTACCCCATTAATTGGCTGTAATAACTTTGCCCATGATAATTAAACAGCAGCTGTTGAAGTGATGCATGTATAATGGCACAATCCAAAAAGTGCATAAAATTCTCTGCCCTGTGGATAAGATACCCTTCCCTTTCACTACAGTTGCCCCTAGTCTTACCCCTTCTATCTTCATCTGTTGCTATGCAATTCTGTTCACAAAATCATCATGATAGGATCAGAGGAAATAAAAGGGAAACTCAGAATACAGTTTTGCTCTAATATACAAAACAAATGCATAAATAAATAATCAAATAAATACATTTATTGTGAAATGTGATAATTAATAACAATATATTTTATTTATGTATAGTTGAAGTCAGACGTTTACATACACTTTGGGTGAATTCTTCAAATATTCACTTTATAAACCAGTTTATACTAACAAACTATACATTTGGCATATCATTTAAGACATCTGCTTTGCGCAGGGAAAAAGTAATTTTTTTCAACAATGTTCATAGATTTCAGATTTCTCTTTTTATTGACTATATCACAATTTCACACACACTTTGTTAATGTTTGGTGGCATTGCCTTTAATTTATTTTAACTTCAGCCAAACATTTTGGGCAGCCTTCCACAAGCTTCTTACAAGTTGCTGGAATTTTGGCCCATTGCTTCAGACAGAACTGGTGTAACTGGGACAGTTTCCTAGGCCTTCTTGCTTTGATACGCTTTTTCAGTTCTTCCCACAAAGTTTCAATCAGATTGTGGTCAGGACTTTGTGATAACCACAACAATACCTTGACCTTGTTGTCTTTAAGCCATTTTGCCACATCATTGAAGGCATGTTTGGGGTCATTGTCTATTTGGATGACCCATTTGTGACTGAGATTCAGCTTCCTTGCTGAGCTCTTGAGATGTTGCTGTTCTACATCTACAGTACATAATTTTCCTTTCTCCTGATGTCATCTATTTTAGGAGGTGCACCCCCACAACATGATGCTCCCATCCCCATGCTTGAATGCTTGATGAGTGGGATGATGTTCTTTGGCTTGTAGACTTGTCCTTTTTCCTTCAAACATAACAATGGACATTATAGTCAAACAGTTTGATCTTGGATTCATAAGACCAAAGAACATTTCTCCAGAAGATCTGATCTTTGTCCCCATGTGCCATTTCAAACTGCAGTTTTTGCCTTTTTATGGGGCTGTGGAGCAGTGGCTTCTTCCTTGCTGAGCAGCCTTTCAGGTTATGTCGATATAGGACTCGTTTTATTGTGGATATAGATATCTGCCTACCTGTTTCCTCCAGCATCTTTACAAGGTAATTTTGCAGTTTTTCTAGGATTGAACTGCACTTTTGCACCAAAGTACATTCTTCTGTAGGAAACAGACTGAGTCTCCTTCCTAAACGGTACAACAGCTGTGTGGTCCCATGGTGTTTCTACTTGCATATAATTATTCCCAAGGATGAAACAGATTTTTGTACAGTAGGAACCAGAAATCTTGGCTGATTTTTTGATTTTCTCAATATGTCAAGCAAAGAGGCAGTGAGTTTGATGGTAGGCCTTAACATACATCCACATGTTGACTTCAGTTAGGCTAATTGGCTATCAGTTGCTAATTATCTAATTGCCTAATGGCTTGACATCATTTTCTGGAATATTCCAAGCTGTTTAAAGGCACTGTTATGTGTATGTAAACTTGTGACCCACTGAAATTGTGATATAGTCAATAAATGCTAAAATACTCTGTGAACATTGTTGGAAAAAAATACTGTTGCCCCGCACAAAGTAGATGTCTTAAGTGATATGCCTAATGAATAGTTTGTTAGTATAAAATCTGTGGAGGGGTTATAAAGTGAGTTTGAACTCTAAGTGTATGTAATCTGACTTCAACTGTAGTACCTTTGCCATTTTCAAGTACTTAATTATTAACATAATGATATGTCAGGATAAATAATTAAATGTTTCATGAAATGTGTTTTGTTGCTTATTTATTTGTATATTTCTTTAATTATTTCTTCATTATTTATTTCAGTAAAACCACTCACAACATGAAATATGCAATGTCGTGAAAAATGTCATCTTTACCCATCAAAGCTGAGAGGGTGGGCTCTAACAAGCACTGTGTTTTGATTGGTGAATCATCAGTAAAGCACATGCCCGAAGTTGTGACTGTGCATGTCTGTAGAGGCAAATGTGGAAAAAATGTTGCCCAGATTCGGCACTCATAGTGCCTACTTTAATTCAAGAACCTCTGAACTGCTCTTCAACGGTCTGTATCTGAAGTGTCTGCTGTAAATGTGGGCCTAGATGACCAAAAATATATTTTAAACTCGACCAATGAGTTTTTCATTACCATTATTTTGTTCTCCCACTGCCTTTTTGTTTATTGGATGGTGCCATTTTGCATTCCCTGTCACTTTGTGTTGCTACTGTTGTGCTTCATAAGATAAATGCACCAGAAAAGGGATAAGGCATCAGTAGACAAGACAAAGTCCAAACGAAGCGAAGATTGACACTGCGAAAAGCAATTTAACCGTTGTCAGAATCAAGTTGAAACTAAAAATCAAACTCAGAAAATACAGCTAAAAAAAGTAAAGAAAACATTTGCAAAGTGTAGTATATCTGCAATTTCAGATGTCGACAGGATGTAAGGGTGGCCCTTTTATTCCACTGTTGAAAAGACAATAAATAGCAGCATCAGTTAAAAAATAAATATGGCATGAAAGATGATACAAAATAATTTTATGGTGCTTATATAGATGTCACAACCAATGACAAAAATTAATTATCATTTAGATGCAAAAAATAGCAGTATGACATGAATATATTTCCATAATAAATTTAAGATTAACAAGATTAAAGAATAACGGCTACAATACAGTGGATGTATGTGATGTTGTTGCTTAGTGATGTGATCATGTAGTTGTTACAAAACATGGCAACCCCAGGGAGTACATGTCTCATTTTGAAGGCCAAAGAACATCAAACCCTTGGATAAAATATTCTTATTTCTTTGCCTTTTTTCCAATATTATTAATTTTTATTTTGAAATTGTTTTGATTTTTGCTTGTGAAAAAAAAAACTTTTTTTGTTTTGAAAACAAATAAACATTTGGTGAGACGTCTGCCAAAACAATAATATTTTATTACAAAAAATATTCTTATTTCTTTGCCTTTTTTCCAATATTACTAGTTTTTGTTTTGAAATTGTTTTGATTTTTGTTTTTGAAGAAAAAACTTTTTTTGTTTTGAAAACAAATAAACATTTGGTGAGGCGTCTGCCAAAACAATAATATTTTATTACAGTGTGGTAATCTTGGGCACTCAATTCCTGATTTTATTCTTTATTTGCATGCACATCACTGAGTCAAAATTGCCTAATAGTTACAGAAGATACATTGAATTTTAGATTTTATGCAGTTATAAAGCAGCATGTAGCCAATCACAATCAGAAATTTTAAAAAATATCTAAAGTTGGTTAGTCAGTTAACTTTATGTTCTACAGTTTATAACAATGAACCACCAATGAGTCGACAATAATATTTTGGCTGTGCAAGTATTTTTTTTTTGTTAATCTTTATTTGTTCATTTCATATGATAAAATGTGGTATAGCTGTAAACCTAGTAGAGAAATGAAAAAAGAAAAAAAACAAAACAGCCATGTGAATTAATTTTAATGTGCAAACTTAACCTTCATGCACAGAATGGTAGATCAGTCATGGAGGAGATTGAGATGTGATAGGGTGCACAAGGAGAGTTAAATGTAGGATTGTGCATTGGCCACAGTAGATATCTTGATTTTCGATTCTTGTCTCATAGCTAAATGAGAAGGAAGCGGTTTTCAAAAGGAAACACTTTGATGTGAAGGGGACAATGCTGCAGATGCTGCTCTCCTGTTAAGGTCAAGCTTGTGTGGTTAGCCAGTGCCTGCTCACTAGACCTCCTACACATTTTATTAATATACTTCCAGTCAGCGCCTCTTCACTGAACATCCCACACATTTTGCCAAATTACTTTCAAAAGTGGACCTCAGGTATGCTCCATTCAAGGTTGGTTTCTTAAAGGTTTGCAGACCAGGGAGATAATCACAGCTCAAGCTAACTTGCAGAAATATATGCAGTCAGTCCATTCCCACATACACGATGGTTGGAAATTAAGAACAGTAGGAAACACAAGACCTGCAATGTTTAATGACTGAATATTTAATTCTGTCTATTTTTATATAATTCATGTCTATATATGAATTTTATTTATTTATTTATTTTTTTCATGTTAGCTGAGGCCACTCTTACCTACCTGAGATGTACATCAGATCCCCATGGACTGTTCCAGCATGCCCATAGTGAGGTTCACTCATTGGACAAACAAATGTCCACTCATTTTTCTGAAGATTGTAACACTCCACACTGGCTGTTAAGAGAAAACAATTTTTTTCTTAGACATCACTTCCAAGGCACTATTCTTTTTCTTTCATTTGCCAATTAAATTATCTTTTGAAATACACAGGTCCAAGAATTTAAAGCCTTCTACCTGCTCCATCTCAGTACCTTTGATAAACTGGAGCTGTGGGTTTGCTTTTTAAAGTCCAGAATAAGCTCCTTAGATTTGGCTGCATTTAGAACAAGTTCATTCTGTTTTCTATAGCTGATTGTATAGGCCACCAGCTGCTGATACTGGGATTCATTGCTTCCCATTATTATTTCAAGAATGGTTATGTTGTCTGCAAATTTAACAAAATAGTTATGTTTGTAGTTAGACAAGAATCATATGTATATAGCAAGTGACGTTTGGGACTGAGGCAATAGCCCTGAGGAGTTCCTGTGCTTATTATTAGTTCATCTGAAACACCATTGCCTAACCTCACAACCTGTGGAAATCTAAAATCCAGTTACAAGTGTTTGTGGGAAGCTCGAGATCTTCCAATTTTGCAATAAGCTTATTGGGCTGAACAGTATTAAATGTTGAACTGTAATCCAAAAAGAGTGTGCATATGTAACAGTTAAGGTTACCCAGTTGTTCTAAGGATAAATGAAGTGCAATAGCAACAACATTCTCTACCATCCTATCTGCCAATAGGCAAACTGCAGGGGATCAATGGTCACAGGAATGATTGAATTAATGAATTTCAATGCAAGTTTCTCCAGGCAGTTTGAAGTGACTGATGTGACTGACAAAAATTATTCAGACAAGGTATCCTCTGGCTTTTTGGGGATTTGAACAATGACTGAATACTTAAATAAATGTAGAAGAATAGTCTGTTCCAGTGAGGTGTTAAGGATATCCATATACTCACCTGCCTACTGAAAAGCACAGGCTTTCAGTACTCTCAGTGATACTTCATAAGGTCTCACTGCCTTATGAGGACTGACCGGCTACAAAAAATTAAGAAGCTGTGCGTGTGTCACCTAGAGGGTACTATCCATTGAATGGCAATCTGGGATAAAGTTTTTATTCAGGTAATCAAAGTGAGCATAAATAATATTAATTCTGTCTTAGCGTTCTCTGTATATATGCTAGTATTTCTTCTCCCCTTATATTATGTAATGGTGTAGATACTCTGCAACATGTTCCGAGTATTATTACCAAAATAACCATGGTGCAGTTTTTCTGCATACATCCTTTTAGCTGTTCTAATGACCTTCAGCAATGCATAGCAAGCCCTTTTGTACATCTGATTATTTCCATCTTGAAAAGTAAGGTTGCTTTCCCTGATCCTGTGTCTAACCTCTTGGTTAAACCATGGCTTTAGACTGGGTAAAACATGAATAGTCTTTAAAGAAACACATATGGGGGCACACTAGTTCATATGGGAGCTAATAGTCTCTTTATACTCATGGATATTGTACATGGCTAACTTAAACAAATCAATATCAGTGATTTTAGAACAGTCCTGTAATTCAGCCAATGCTTGGTCTGATCATATCTGAACAGTATTCAGAGTAACTGGTTCTGGTTATAATAATCATGATTATTTTAGTTACATTTTAAGTTAAATATCTCCTCA
The DNA here is from genome assembly GCF_016835505.1 of Polypterus senegalus. Lineage (NCBI taxonomy): Eukaryota > Metazoa > Chordata > Cladistia > Polypteriformes > Polypteridae > Polypterus > Polypterus senegalus. Next base: position 54,175,369 of record NC_053155.1, read on the forward strand.
CTATTCCAGTATTTAAGTTCCTTAGACTAATTACTCAGTGCTTACAATGCTTTCATCATTCAAGAAATGACAGAATGGTGAGAACAATTTCATAGCAGATATTGAAAAGCCAATAAGTAGTAGCAGGAAGCACTTACTCACTCAACTATTTATGGGGATTATAACAAACAACCCAGTTATGTATAAATAGATATCATTGTAGCGTTCAATAAATGGCTGGTTGAGATAATGTCATAACTTATCTTTTAGTTATTAATGTACATTTAAAGATGCATGATATAGAAAATGGATGGATGCACCACTCACCAATCTCCCCTGTTGAATTCCTTCCACCAGCTGCATACAACTTTCCTTTTAAGGCACTCAAATGGAAAAAAGTCCTCTTTTCATTTAGAGAGGCTACCTGCAACCATTTATTAAAGTGAGCATCATATCTGTAAACCGTGTCCACTGCTGTCTTGCCTTTGGTGTCATAATTGCTCTGTCCGCCTACAATATACAGGAAGTTGCCAATCACTGCCAGCCCATGCTGGTACCTTGGAACATCCATCGGCCTTAGGACTTTCCAGTTTTCACTGGCTTCATCATAGAGGCGCAACTCCTTACTAACCACCAGATGCTGTCGCAAAACACCCCCCACAGTGACCAAGTGTGTGGCGTCTGAGCGGATCTGGGTCCTTTCAGTTTGCATATTAGGTTGCATGTATGGCATCATTTGATAATTACTGGCTTCTAGTAGAAGGTTGACACAGTCAGTGTCAGAACGAAGGAAGGCTGCTTCTTGAGATATGTCATACAATTCACTGGGAGACATGAGTGGAAAGCGAATGTGCTTCATGAGTCGAAACATATGGACTTTGCGGGACTTGTCATGGTGAATCCAGTCACAAGCAGCTCTGAAGAGTTCCATCTCAGTGCAGCCTTTCAAGCTGTCGCTTGCCAAAGCATGCTCCAAGCTGGCTTCGGACAGCATTATATATTGGCTATCTTTCAACAGCCTAGAGAAATTCTCTAGAACAAAGTCATTAATGAAGTTGTTGACCTCAGTAAGGTGGAAATTATTGGCTATCCTCTCAACTTCCACACAGTTGTCTGTAGTCACCTGGAAAAAAAGTAAACCGATGGATTAATGGCTTCTCTGTACCTATTATTCTCTTTTTTCTACAGTATATCCTCTATTGCTTATTTAGCTTGTAGCAGATTTTATAGCGCAGAAATCAAACCATAGAAGACATCAGCTCATCATCAGCCCATTCATGGTGTCAGATATCAGGGCTATTGAAGCCCTTTTACAGAAGCTTTAGTCGAAAAGACTTTTACTGGCTTTAGCAGAACCTCTTTAGCATAACCTAACCAAGTACATATCACATTTCTTTTGAAAACTGCAAATATTGTTTTCTTTTCTTGAATCCATAATCTATTATTCTCCATCTTTTGATCAATATTTTCATCCAACTCACCTCTTAAAAGGGGGATTTACCTTTTTTGATATATAGGTCTATTACATGATCATAGCCAACATTGATAACCTGAACCACTTTTAGATCTGTTGGTTTATATTTTTGCCCACCTAGCACCCCTTCATAGCACCTGCAGTACAAGTCAGCATTGCATTGAGGAGAAGAAGAAGAAGAAGTGCCATTATAGTAAGAACTGCTGATTCCATCATTTGTGTTCAAATAGAATGGAAATCTACCCTTCAAGAGTTAAAATCAAATTTGTAACCTAATGTCACCAGTATTGAGGTTTTTCTTTGCATTATTTACTGTTACACTTACTTGTTTGCTGTGCTACACATTAAATTACCTTGTGGTAACTTACTTCAGTACTGCAGTTTAAATTGTTTCCCTAAAATTTATATTTGCACACAAATGGTTTGAATTTGATTTAGATAGGGGAGTTTAGCAAATCGATTATGTACATCGGAGTTTATAAAATGAAGTACAGTATACATTTTTAGGTCAGCATCACACGTACTGTACTTCATCAATGTCTACATTATTGCTGGTTTAATGGCTATTTTCCATTGGAGCCGAAACACTAATTTCATTGAAATACACCAACTTTAACACATGAGCTGCTGTTAAGTACAGTTGTCACTTATTTTTGAGCACCATATTTGGAAGTATATTAATAAAGCATGTAGTAGGTCCATTGAGCAAGCAGTGGCTAACCACATAGGTTTGACCTTAACATTGTCACCAGTACTATCTAGTAATAATTCGAACTAAGGTCCATTGTGGAAATATCTCTATATATGGCTCATAAAAAAATACACATTCTAGCAATCACCCACTTCTCTGTTGCCTTTACTGTATGGCTCAGCTCATGAAAAACCCATCCCTCTTAGTCCTATCAAGTATCTGTAGGAATCCTGAAGATTTCTGTATCTGTAGGGATCCTGAAGATCTCATTTGAGCACAAAAACACAGGATTTTGAAAGACTGTTCATTCAATAGTTAATTTTAACTTTTAAATATATATATATAAGCTGCATTTGAAGCTTGTCCAGATAAATTATATCATCATCTTCTCCAGTTTAATGATCATTTCCCAGTTCAGCTAGTTGTCCCAGATCTTTTTTTTTGGCACTTTCCACTGTCCAGGACATTCTTTGAAGATGAGACCCACTATTTTCATATCCTGCGACTCCACCTCCAGCCAGGTCTTCTTTGTCCTACTTTTGACTTAATCTTCTCATCCTCCATATTGGTGCACCTCTTCACCCAATCATCATCGGCCTTTTGCAGACTACTTTCACCTTAGACTGTTTCTCTTCAGCATAACACGTTATCACATCTGCACCAAGTCTTTCTATTAAATCTGCATTTATCTTCCCACTCCATGACATTCAACATGCTGTAATCAGTTCCAGTTCATGCTCTCAACCTCTCTCTCTCCCTCTCCATGACATTCCCCACTTCTATTTGACCATTCTCATCTCCATTATTTCCCCATTATATTCCACTTTCATCTGCCATATCTCGCTACCATAAGGTGTACCACGCCTAATAACGCTTTCACAAAATTTTCCCTTCAATGGCATAAAGGCTCATTCAGATTAAATTTATTGAGTGTACTCATCTGATGTGTTCTCTTTAGTTGTGCGTGAGCTAAATATGAGCTTAGCAGCAATAGAGGTTGTTCCTCCAATAATTTTGACACATGGCTGATTGTGGTTTGTAAACTTACTGGAAAGGTCATACTGTTTTCCCTATCCATATTATGTGCATTTACTTGCTGTTTTTTTGTTTCACGTTTTTTGCATATACAGAGATTATTTCTTTAATTGGTATTGTGATTTAAGGTCATTGTTAAAGACTTGAAAAATGTAGGGTCTTGGCCCCCTGCCATTTTGTTTTCTTATGGGCTCTGCCATTTTGGGTAGCATTATGAATGATTTTCATTCTTTTGTTTACCACGTGAAAACCAGAAGTTGCAGCATATGACAGCACCACAGTAACAATATAAAGGTCTCTATCAAACACGTCTAAGTTGCTCAAGAATCTGAAGTTATGATTTGCATTTTTACTTAATTTTTGTGCCTTTACAGGGATGTCCTCTGTAAGAAAATGCATTTGGGTTTTTTTGCCCAAAGATTCTCAATATAAAATTAGTTTGCTTCCAGAAAGCATTATGTAAAAGGTTCCTGATGCAATTTTGTTTCCTCAGGAACCACAATTTTTTTGGAGAGGTTGTTGCTTTGTTGATAGGGTAACAACCCGCTAGTGAGTGGCTGAGGCATCATGGGTTTGGAGGGTAGTAACTGACACTGCCTATGCATTCAGGTTTGCAGATAAATAACAAAAGGTTAGTATATGCTTATTTAGTTAATGTTCCTGTTAAATGACTTTTGCTCTTCATATTTTTTACAATGATTTAAAGCTCTTTTCTGGATTGGTGACAATGTTTAATTGACTTTAAGGTTGTGAATCTTTTGTCTTTTGGCTCATATTGTTTTTCTGATCCTTTGAGAAATGTCTGTCAACTTCTTAGTGTCAAAATATCTGAATTCAATCAACACAAAACATTTGCATTGGTAGTTAGTGTGTGATTTGACTAAATATTTAGGAAGTCTTATGTGTCTCTTATGCTTTTTGATTTTTAGTTTGTCTATTGGGATTTCTAGTTTTGTTTATCTTGACTTTTGGTAAGAAACCGTTCTGACATTAATGACTGTGATTTTGTATAACATTTATTTTTAGGTTTACTATCAATGTTACCACTAAAATTCCTGCCATTTTTAGAAATCAGTCTTTCTATCACATTTTCAGGATTTAAATTACCTCCTCTACAGCTCCTTCCATGCCTGGCTTACTAAAAACTCTCTACCTCTTTCATAGTTCCTCTGCTGTCTCTGTAGTGATGAGGTTGACTTCTGTAATGAGGGAGTTTTCTCATCGATAGAGGGTCCTCAATCACACCAGGATTCTGCTTGCCCTCCCATTCCACCCTACCATTCAATGTCTCCCACAGGTCATTAAATGACATTTCCCAATTTTGCAGACTGATCCTTCCACAGAAACCCATTTTTCCTAACCCTTCTTTGATCTTCTTCCTTGACCACCTAACCTATGGAAATGCCTCATTTCTCACCAGGCCACTATGTCACTTGCAAATATGCCACCTATATTACCATTGTTTATGATTCCTAAGGTAAATTCACTATTAAACAAGGGGCCTCTTGCCAGTCTAAAAAAGTCTTAATTACTGGATTTCTTGTATAAAGTGTCCAGCCATCTACATAGGTGGTAAAGGTAAATGGCTAGCAGACCATTTCAGGGAGCACATTTAAGCCATTAAGATTAAAGATCTTAGACCTGTAGATCACTTCAGATACCCTGAAATAGTCACACTGGTCTTTCTATCTGTGTTCTATCATAGGGCTTCAAAGGCACTTTTCAAAAAAAAAAGCGGAAGAAGCTAAGCTTATTCTAATATTCGCACATATCTTCATTTCTTAATGACTGAATGTTTAATCTCTCCCTTCATCTTTTCTTTAGGCAGTTTTTTTCTCTCCTACTTTCACCTTTTCCCATTTCATTTGCCCTAACTTTGTTAGATTAGATTAGATAAATTTTATTAGTCCCGTGGGGAAATTTAGATGCATAAAGTGACAGAAACTAAAACAAAGATCTCACACGACAAATACTATTATCAATCAATTAATAGTAGTAATACATAAATTAATACATAATAAATATATTATATTTTATACATAAATTACAAGATTAACTTAAAGAATAGGAGCATTTAGTTTAGGATGTTGGAAGGCAGCATTGAATTACCTGATAGCAGCAGGTAGAAAAAACACTCAGAAGCCCTTCATAGCACACTTCTTCAATGTGTCCAGGGTTAGCCCTGTGATGGAGCAGGCTTTCCTGATAAGTTTGTTCAGGCATTGTGCATCTTGAACTTTGGTAGGGCTAATTTTGACCAGATGCAACAATGTCTAAGTAGGATACACTGGGATAAGCTTTTAAGTGTGTAGACAGTCGAGGAGCAGTGGAACAGGTTTAGAAATGTTTTACATGTAATGCAGGACAGATACATACCTAAATTTGGAATTAATAGGAAATTTTAATAAAATCCACAGTGGATTAATAAAGATTTAAAAAAGAAGTTGCAAAGGAAAAAACTTCCTTATATGGCATATAAGACTAATGACTGCAAAGTAAATCGTAGAGCATATGAGAACATGAGGGCAGCCATTAAGAAGGATACCAGGGAGACTAAAAAACAGTTGGAGAGGAATGTAGCAGATAAGGCAAAGAAGACCCTAAGAGACTCTTTCAGTATTTTATTAGTAAAAGAACAGTCAATTAGGAGGCCAAGTGCATCAGAAATAGTAAAGGGGAATTAAAAGATACAGACAGTGAAATAGCGGATGCCCTAAACTTACATTTTTCTGAGGTGTTTACAAGTGAGCAAGTGGATAACCTCTCAGAGGTAAACACGACTACTAAGGAGGTACTGAGGGATTTTGAAATTGTAGAGGGAGAAGTGCTGCTCAGATTAAATAAGATGAAATCAAACAAATCACCAGGCCCAGATAATATTTATCCTCGTGTTCTTAAGGAGGCTAGTGAGTACATATATAAACCTTTGACACATATTTTTAGGAAGTCACTGTGCACTGGAGAGATTCCAAAGGACTGGAAAATGGCAAATGTCATCCCATTATATAACAAGGGTGACAGCGCAGATCCAAGCAACTATAGGCCAGTAAGCTTAACATGCATCACAGGAAAATTAATGGAATTAATAGGATTATTAAGGATAAGATTGAACAGCACATGGCAAGGACAGGAGTTATTTTGAACAGTCAGCATGGGTTCAGAAGAGGGAGGTCATGTTTTACTAACATTCTGGAATTCTATGAGGAGGCAACAAAAGGATACGATCAAAGTGGAGCACATGATATTTATCTTGACTTTGAGAAAACATCAGATAAGGTGCCACATGAGAGGTTGGGCATCAAAATGTAAGAAGTGGGAGTTCAGGGTGATGTTTTTAGATGGGTGCAGAATTGTCTCAGACACAGGAAGCAGAGGGTGATGATGCGATGAACCTCTTCAGAATTGGCTAATGTTAAGAGTGGTGTTTCACAGGGGTCAGTAACGATTTAGATAGGAATATAAGTAACAAGCTGGTTAAGTTTGCAGATGATACCAAGATAGGTGGATTAGCAGATAATTTGGAATCCGTTATATCATTACAGAAGGACTTGGATAGCATACAGGCTTTGACAGACTTGTGGCAGATGAAATTTAATGTCAGTAAATGTAAAGTGTTATACATATAGGAAGTAAAAATGTTAGGTTTGAATACAGTAATCCCTCGCTATATCGTGCTTCGACTTTCGCGGCTTCACTCTAGCGCGGATTTTAAATATAAGCACATCTAAATATATATCACGGATTTTTCGCTGGTTCGCCGCTTTCTGCGGACAATGGGTCTTTTAATTTATGGTACACGCTTCCTCAGTTTGTTTGCCCAGTTAATTTAATACAAGGGACGCTATTGGCGGATGGCTTAGAAGCTACCCAATCAGAGCATGTATTACATATTAAATAAAACTCTTCAATGATATAACATATGCTTCCCGCGCGGTGCTTGAGATTGTTTGCTTCTCTCTATCTTTCTCACTCTCTCTGCTTGACTTGGTGTGAGCAGAGGGGCTGTTTGCACAGAGGACACGGACACTCCTCTACAAAATGCCGCTTTATCACGGTGCTTCTGTATACTTAAAAGCACGTATTGATTTTTTGATTGTTTGCTTTTCTTAGCCAGCGCTCTCTCTGACATTCTCTGTTCCTGATGGCGCTCCTTTGAAGATAAGATATGTTTGCATTCTTTTAATTGTGAGAAAGAACTGTCATCTCTGTCTTGTCATGGAGCACAGTTTAAACTTTTGACTAAAGGTTGTTATTTCATGTCTAGAGGGATCTAATAATGTTAACAGGGTGGGAGAGTTTATAAGGGCTTAAAATATATAAAAATAACCATACAAACATATGGTTTCTACTTCGCGGATTTTCATCTATCGCGGGAGGGGGGGTCTGGAACGCAACCCCCGCGATTGAGTAGGGATTACTATACACAATGGGTGGTCGGAAAATCGAGAGTGCACCTTATGAGAAGGATTTAGGAGTCATAGTGGACTCTAAGCTCTCGACGTCCCAACAGTGTTCAGAAGCCATTAAGAAGGCTAACAGAATGTTAGGTTATATAGCACTGTGATGTGTGGAGTACAAGTCACAGGAGGTTCTGCTCAACCTTTATAATGCACTAGTGAGGCCTCATCTGGAGTACTGTGTACAGTTTTGTTCTCCAGGCTACAAAAAGGACATAGCAGTGCTAGAAAAGGTCCATGAGAAGAGCGACTAGGCTGATTCCAGGTCTACAGGGGTTGAATTATGAGGAAAGATTAAAACAGCTGAGCCTTTACAGTTTAAGCAAAAGAAGATTAAGAGGTGACATGAGTGAAGTGTTTAAAATTATGAAGGGAATTAGAACAGTGGATCAAGACTGTTATTTTAAAATGAGTTAATCAAGAACACAGGGACATAATTGGAAACATGTTAAGGGTAAATTTCACACAAACCTTGGGAAGTTTTTCTTTACACAAAGAACGATAGACACTTGGAATAAGCTCCCAAGTAGTGTGGTAGACAGGAAGACTTTAGGGACTTTCAAAACTCAACTTAATGTTTTTGGAAGAAATAAGTGGATAGGAGCTTTGTTGGGCTGAATGGCCTGTTCTCATCTAGCTTGTTCTAATGTTTTAAGATGAAGTTGCTTCCCCTCATATGAGTATGCTCTTTACTTTTTAAGCTGCATACCTGATAAAGGCTATACAGCCAAAACATTGTATATTTAAGTTTCTTTCCTTTATTAGCATGGAAATAGCCTTTAACATTTTTTCCAATATCTGAATTCTAAAAAAAGAATCCATCCTTCTATCATCTACACCTACCTTTTCTACTATTGTGTTTAGTGAGCCTTTCAAGAAGAGGCAGGAAACATCTCTTTCACTCATATTTAATCATAGTAATTGCATTTGTATGTCTTTTTAAATTTTTTCCCTCTTTTTGGTGTCTGTGGTTCCATTTGAAGTGGTTGCATTTGTTTTGTTTTGTTTTTATATTTGGTAGACTTTATTAATCCCAGATGGAAAATTGTCTTTTCACATGACCATTATAGGTTGGAGCAAAGGGTCAGCCATTGTTCAGTGCCCCTGGTGCAATTTTCAGGTTAATGGACTTGTTTTTTGGACGCTTTTTATCTGAAAGAAATTGTTGTTATCTGCCAACAGAGTGAACCTTTTGAAAATGAGGTATGTCTAGGATTTGGCCTTTAAAACATCCAGTCACTTGGGGAACCCTTAAAGTCTAATGTCAAATTGTAAATTCTCCCAGACAGACACTGGGAGAATATACAACTTTAACACAGAAGGTGATTATGCTAGGAATCAAACCTAAATCCATGTAGCTTTGAAACAGCATGTTTAGTAACTGTCACACTCTTAAAAGGTAGAATCTGAAACAAACAAAAAAAAAGTCAGAATGGGAATATTGTGCAGCTGATTACCTCACTGATGAGCAGTTCCTTGCAGAAGTTTAGTACAGGCATGATTTGCAGAAAGCTAGCTGCTTCCAATGTATCTTGCAAGTTGTCAATATTCAGAGACACCTTTGCTGTGTAGATAAAGTCAATGATGTTCTTCAGCCCAACACAGCTGAGCCCGTGCAGCTTGATGGTCCTCAGATCTTGTTCTTTCATGCCACCTTTTTAGGAACAAACACATTGACTGTTCATTTTATGTTGCAAATTGGCTATTGCATTATAGAATCCAATAAAGATTTTATGTATATTTGAGTTAAGTGGAATGATAACATGATTGTTTCACTCAGAAGTGTATTAAGACTATGTAAACTTAAAAAATGCCAGAATCTAACTTTTGACAAGTATGAATGTTCAGAACAAAATGATATATATTAATTCATGAAAAAAGAAAGCTCCTTTTAAGGGATGTTAACTAATTTATGTTTAATTAAGGCTGTGGTATGTGCTTCATTAAAGTCCTTAAGCAAAACAATCTGTGGTGTTTGGAGTGATATGGGTGCAGCCTTGAATCATGACACAATAATTAATTAGTAGTAGAAGCAGCAGTAATAATAGATAGAGAGATAGATTTGAATTGTGCTATTTAATAAATAGATGCAGTGTGTACTGTTCATAATATGAGGCCAATTTGTGATGCTTTTGCTATCAAACATGGGATGCATGAGTTTTTATTGATCAATTTCACTAATACTTGCAACTAAAAGATGGCTACAGACCTTTTGGTATACCCTTATGTGTCAACATTATTTAGAACAGTATCTTACAACAATCCAGTCCTGTGACTACTAGAATTCTGGACAGATGAGAATTAGTGACTTTAGCTGGAGGTATAGAGGACTGCTTTTGTGTTGTGTGGTGATGAACAAGCATTGAGTCAACTTGCACAACAGAGAGGAGTCAAGTCCAATCCAATGTCAAATTATTCAATTGAAAAAAAGTCTCTCTCCCTCTCTCTCTCTTTCACTCATACACACATGTGCGCACTCTCACTCTCTCACTCCTGGTCTCTTGATGTTGTTGTTTCATAGCCCCAAGAAAAGAGATTTGAATCCTTGTACGTCCCCATTTAGGTGGTGTTTGCATGTTCTACCCACGCCTGTATGTTTTTTTTTTTTTGTTTTTTTTTTTGAGTAGATGGATTTCATTCCATATCACAAAGGCATTCTGTTCAAGTTACTAGGGGGCTCTAAATAGTTCTATAGTGTCTGACGGTGGGTGTGCACATGATTATACAGTTTAGCCCAGAGCAAGTTCTTGAATTGTACTGGGATAAGCTCTGGCTTTTAAGAAATGAAAATGTTTAAACTATGTGTAAACAAGTGTCTATTATATAGAAAATATATTGTCAGCCAGTCCATAAAATTGATAAAAAACATATTGCTGATTTATTTATTAATTTATTTTATTGTCTAATTAAAGGAGCAAGAACAGCAACATCCATCTCTGTTTAAGCTAGAATCATTGCAAATTAAGGTTTTATTTGTTATGTGAAATTATAGCTTATGTGTAGATAATTATAGTATAAATGTTGTAAATCTGAAATAATATATGGTGGCTTTGGTTAAGCCAGTTGTTGTGTGTCTTTTTGTCAGCTTTGCCTTTCTTTGGGTACTTTAGTTTCATCCCACATCCCAAAGTTGTAAAGATATGCAGGGTAGGATGACTGCCAAATCTAAATTAGCCTAGCATGCATGAAAGTGTGTGTGAGTATACAATAGGCACTGGCACCCCACAACTCTGAACTGGATTAGTGAATCTGAAAATGGATGAATTATTATTATTATTATTAAACATATTTCCAAATGATATAGTAAAATCTTGAACAAATTTGATACCTTTCCAGGTACTGTGACATAATAGGGAGCTGACATTGATAAAACCCATTGAAACCTTTAATAAAATGACCTTATTTAAGTAAAAGGGTAAACGATTAGATAAATAAAATTACCTGTGAACATCGCCTTGAAGTAGTCGCTGGAAGAGGCCATGACAACTCTATGGACTGGAAATGTCTCCAGGCCATCCCCTGGGATGAGTGTCACATCGCACAGAGTTTCATCAGACCGTAAATGGTTTAATCCCTTAAGAGAGGCAAGAAAGAGAGAAACAAGTAAGAAAATGTACACATGGCATATAACTCAGGTTCAGTCAAAGACTTGGTTAGCTGGCTTGAAAGCTGAAGCATTTTAGATTTTCTAGCTACTTCTTCTAAGAGTTTGTTATCACAGTTTTGTTTTTTTAAATATCTTTGTTACAGTGAGTCATATTCAAAAACACAGTGATAATAAAATGTAATTATATGTACTAGTACATAAAACATGTTGAAGTTATTTTCGTAGACAGCAGATTACTACTCATGTAATTATGTTAGTTGCTATTGGGTGTTGAAAGAGTGTATCTAATTGGAGATCAGATTTCTTCAAAATTATATTCTTCAAAGAAGTACCCGATGGAGATTTAAAATCTCAAGCTGTAATTGTTGGCTGCATCTGAACATAATAAATAGGGGATCATTGTGGTATCTTGCTGATACACTACAGTGGCAGTGAAATGTAGAACCATTATAATCTTTAGTTAATACAACCATGAAGTTGTTTTTAATGTAATGGAAATACAGAGTACATGTTTAAACACTGTAGCATAAAGTGTTAATATGTATTTTGTACTCTTGGGGACAAAGGCATCATGTCATTTACTCGCATCAGTTTCAAGGAGCAAGATAAGTGATTTGCAGTGACTGAGGTCAGACTTAGTATACTGTATGCCACTAAGCTCTGGACCAGTAAAGCGATGGTGCTTACCTTGCATGGTAATGAATATATAAACAATGAGTGTGTTTACATGCACACACATAGACATGTTAAGTTGAATAACTTAGTTAAAGCAGAAACCTGGCTTCTTAAGAATCAGTGTTTACATGTGCAAATAATCATCTGGAGTTCTTTGCTGAAACACTGTGACATCATTAAACTATGCAATAAAAGCTAAACACAATCATTGGCCACTATGAATCCAAAAATAAGCATGATTCCTGAAATAATTGTTTTGTATTTTTTAACTATGTTTAGTTAAATTTATGTATTATTTATAGGTTTCTGTTACCGGATAGCATGCAGCACACTCTTTTTTGCTTGGCAGTGCGATTGGGCCCTGCAAAGGACCCAGTAACTGTGCTTCTTGCCTTACAGCCAGTGCTGCTGGAATAATAATAATGCAGGTATTTTACTTCAGTAAGGTATGCATTGTATTAGGTTACTCGTTATTTTAAAAAGAAATTGTGAAGTATGGTCTAGCCACACTTAAGGAGGCAATTTGAGGGAGGGTAATTGGGATAGAAACAGAGTAAGTTATTTTTTATTTATCTTAATTTACCCAACAAACTATAACCTTAGCCATAATACTTGGCAATAATATGATACCAAGGTTAAAGCTATTTTATGAAGCAACACACTACCTTTACTTAAGATTAAAACATGTTCTCAAAAGTTCACAAGCAGTGTCTCCTCTGACCAAGCAGTGAACCTTGTAAGTTGGAATGTCAAAGGTCTCAATCATGATCTAAAGAGAAAAATAGTATTTTCTAACCTAACAGGTCTAAATGCCAAGATAGTATTTTTACCGGAAACTCACTTAATCAGTCAGGACCAGCTTCAGTTGCAAAGACTTTGGATTGGCCTAATCTTTCACTCCAGCTATACATAGAAAACTAGAAGTGCGTGAACCTTAATACTTAAAACAATCTAATTTATAATGTCACACATAGTATATGCTCCTGAAGGGAGATATGTTATGGTGATGGGCAATTAATTTAAATCTAAAGTAAATTTTGATTAAATATCTATGCACCTAATGTGGATGATATAGAGTTCATCTAAAATATATATGTAGCTATTCCCAATATGAACACTCATAAAATCGTGTTTTAAATCCAGACCTGGATAGGTCTTGAACTACAGTGATGATAACATCTAATACTGCAAAATTAATCACACAGTTTGTAATGGATCATAACTTATCAGACCTATGGAGATTTTTAAATCCATACTCAAGAGCACATTTCTTTATACTCACCCATAAAATCTAACACACAAAAGATCTTATTAACTTTGGACACAGGAAAAGCATTTGACATTGTTGAATGGGATTAACTATTCACCACATTGCACAAATGTGGGTTTAGCCCAAACATATGTGCATGGATAAAACTACTTTATACCACTCCAGAAGCTTCTGTTTGCATTAACAACATTATTTCAAACCACTTCAAACTAGAACATTGTACTCGACAAGGATAACCCTTGTCACCACTGCTTTTTGCAATTGCCATTGAGCCATTGGCTATTCACTTTAGAAATGCATCAGAGATAAAGGGGCTTATCAGAGAAAGACTTGAACAGAAAATATCATGATATGCAGATGATATGGTACTGTGTACAGTCAACCCTCGTTTATCGCGGTTAATCCGTTCCAGACTCTGCCGCGATAAATGAATTTCCGCGAAGTAGAAACCATATGTTTGTATGGTTATTTTTATATATTTTAAGCCCTTATAAACTCTCCCACACTGTTAACATTATTAGAGCCCTCTAGACATGAAATAACACCCTTTAGTCAAACGTTTAAACTGTGCTTCATTACAAGACAGAGATGGCAGTTCTTTCTCACAATTAAAAGCACGTATTGATTTTTTGATTGTTTGCTTTTCTTAGCGAGCGCTCTCTCTGACATAATCTGCTCTTCACGGTGCTCCTTTGAAGATAAGATATGTTTGCATTCTTTTAAGTATACAGAAGCACCGCGATAAAGCGGAATTTTGTAGAGGAGCGTCCTATCTTCTAGGCAAACAGCCACTGTGTAAACAGCCCCCTCTGCTCACACCCCCTCCGTCAGGCAGAGAGAGTGAGAGAGACAGAGAGAAACAAACAAAACAGGCGCCACGCGGGAAGCATATCTTTTAGCATTGAGGAGTTTTAGTTAATATGTAATACATGCTCTGATTGGGTAGCTTCTAAGCCATCCGCCAATAGCGTCCCTTGTATGAAATCAACTGGGCAATCAAACTGAGGAAGCATGTAACCTAAATTAAAAGACCCATTGTCCGCAGAAAGTGGCGAAACAGCGAAAAATCCGTGATATATATTTAGATGTGCTTACATTTAAAATCCGCGATAGAGTGAAGCCGCGAAAGTCGAAGCGCGATATAGCGAGAGATTACTGTATATCAGACCCATAAACGTCCTTATCAGCTGTCCTTAAAGCACTAGCAGAATTTCAGGAGATACCTGGACTAAAACTTAATTTGAATAAAAGTTTGCTTTTTCCAGTGAACTCTCTAGCACATGATATTAGACTGAACATTATCCCATTTATTTTAGCAAATCGATTTAAATACCTAGGGGTAAACATCACAAGTACTGTAAATATAACTTTTTCAACAAAATTTTCTTATCAGCATGGAAAACATTAAACAAGATGTGAGCAGATGTTCTACCCTCCTTCTCACATTAGCAGGGAGAATCAATATTGTCAAGATGAGCATCCTTCCTAAGCATCTTTTTCTATTTCAGAGGATCCCCATATACATTAACAAATAGTTCACATTAAGAAATAAGACTTAATTATAACTTCATTCATTTGGGATTCGAGACGTCCACGCATCCAAAAGACGACCCTACAAAGATGTAAAATATGGTACTACCTAACTTTCAATTTTATTTCTTGGCTGCAAATATACAAGTTATAAAGTCCTAGGTCCTCATGCATAAACGGTGCGTATGGATAAAAATGTTGCGTAAGCCCGTTTCACGATGTATAAAACCTAAACTTGGCGTAAAGCCACGCACATTTTCACACTAGCTCAAACCCTGGTGTACGCAAGTTCTCCGCTTGTTTTTTCAAACTGGCAACACCCAGCATCAAAGCAGTGCTACGGTTCCTGTGTGGTTACCCTTTCTTTTTTAGATCCACATCCCTGACGCGGCTTTATCAAATACACTGAAATTAACTGCATATTGTTTATTAGTTTAAGGCATCTGATTGTAATTAACCTGTAACAATATATATATATATTTCTAATTTTATTATACTTTATTAATCCTGAAGGAAATTACTTGGTTTTTCACATACCCCTTGGGGTCAGAGCGCAGGGTCAGTCATTGTACAGCACCCCTGGAGCATTTGAAGGTTAAGGGTCTTGCTCAAGGGCCCAGCAGAGTAGGATCTCTTTTGGCAGTGACAGGGATTCGAACCGGCAACCTTCGGGATACCAGCGCAGATGGTCAATAGAATGGCCAAACTATTTCAAATACCATTGCTGCTTTAGCGTTGTTACTCTCACTGTACTTTCTTCTTCTTCTTTCAGCTGCTCCCATTAGGGGTTGCCATAGCGGATCATCTTTTCCATGTTACTCTCACTGCACCACTTGGAGTATTTATATCACTGTATCTGAGTGTGGAATCACAACTCTACAGCAACTGATTGGAATGAGAATTATCGGTATACAACATCAACTACACGTTGCCTCAGCCATGTTGCCTATTTGAACTGCTCTCATACGACAAATGCTTCAGAACCTTTCCTGTAAGGACATCACGGTTCAGAAACAGTTTTATCCCAAGAACTATAAATGGACTCAATCAGTCCATCCAGTGCTCCTTGTAGAACTGTTTGTACTTATTAATGCAACTACCTCACTGTAAACTTGTGATACAGTTATAATATTAATATTACGCAACCTGCCCCACTTTATAAAGAGCTTATTTACATATGATGATGATATAATTTTTAAGATGAAATGCAGCAAAATATGTTTATTACATTATACAGATAAAATGTTAACATCATTTAAATAATCTGTATTGAATTAAACATATGAGGACACAGTATTGCAGCACTAGCTAGTTCAGGGATTGTTCCTGCCTCGCGCTGTATTCTTCCTGGGGCTGGCACAACACTGGTTGGATAGATGGATGGAGTAGTTAAACATGTACTATGAAGATATTTCAATGTTCCTTAAAAGTTTTGATTAACTGGCGTTCTAAGCTTACAGACGGCTTAACATCTAATAGAGAGCTGATTTTGTGGTGATTGGTTACTTGGAAAAAGAAAAGGAAGGACAGGATTTTGAGGTTAGTATGTTTGAAAGAGACAGTACTGCTGCAATAAATGATTTCATTGAAGGTCACACATGGCGCAGCAAGCATCTTGCGGGAGGCAGGAAAAATTTCTGGAAAGGCGCCAGCTTGTCACTATCACTGTGCCACCGAGTTCCCATGTTAAATACATGCTTTAACTCCTATCATCATGAAAATGATATCAAGTATACATTACAGTATTGTAATTATTCAGAGAGCTGTAATATCATGAATGTAATATATTCTGTGTCCTGTCGGAGGAAGAGAAAGTGATTCACACACATAGATCACATAGAAGATCAAATACAAAACAAAGCATTTAACATGCTACTTTACTTGTGATGGTTTTTGAGAAACTAGTAAATTAAACGATTATAAGATGAAGTTTATGATGTTCAACTTTAATGACAAAATAAACTACGTGATTAAAGTGGAAATTTTGAGATTAAAGTTGACATTTCATATATTTTTCCCACTGTGTGCCTATTTTTTTTTTCTCTGTACCCTAATAAGCTTTCATATGACACTCAGATGGTGGGCTACGACTCACCTTTTCATGGCGACTTTGATATCAGACAACTTCTTTTTTATTTTGGGCACTGTGTGACTTTGTGAACTTGAGCTTTCCAGTTTCTCTGACACTCTGTCACTCAATCAACTTATTTTTGTTGTTTATATCACTGTTTAAACCAACAAATAGTACGTTTTCCCATGCCTTCACTTGGTATTCGCTGAATTCTTCTCTTTTCCCCTGTGCTTTTGACATTGCCTTTTCACAGAACACTGAGCTTAAGGGCTATTTACATTGATTTGCGTATTCAAAGAGGTGTAATTCTGGGAGGAGTTGGGGAATGGCAGCAGATGTGTGCGCATGCATTACTTTTCACATTGACCGGGACTTATGGAGCAGAAGAATGTGGAAGTTGGCAAATGCACAGATTTATGCATTTGGAATTTTTTTGTGCATACGCACATTTCCGCTTTTGTCCTTACGCCATATTTTAGTGTGAATTCTACACACGGTGTTATGCATGAGGCCCCTGGACACTGACAGAAATTGATGAATATACAAAAGCCTGGTCATCTATAGAAATAAAATCTTGCTGTACTTTTTCATATGTCCTATTTTGTGCCCCAGTAAATGCAAATTATCATCAATATGCTAATAATCCAGTTGTCCATCAATCATTCAGAATATGAAACCAATGCAGGAAGTACTTGAAGGCATAGGCATTTTTATCTGTTGCTCCTCTACTTGAAAATCACCTTTTTCTACCCTCTCAAACCTATATAGTATTTAATGTTTGGAAACATCCGGGATTAAAACACTTAGAGAATTGTAAATAGATAATGTCTTTGCATCTTATGAACAATTACACTTTGAATTTAACTTCCCATCAACACAATTTTTCCACTACTTTCAAATCAGAAAAATTAACCTGCCCAATTTTCCACGTCTCCCACCCATTTCTGTTCCAGAAGAAATACTGATCAGTGCTGAAGACTTAGACAGCATTTAAATAATACATAAAACATATTAAAGTCTCATCCTTTCAAAGGTCCTAGGGTATTGTGGTGAAAGGATCTTTCACTTAACATCTCAGAAAAGGAGTAGAAGGCAGCCATACATAAAATACACTCTAGCTCCAGATGCGCAAAGCAATTAAACATTCAACTTAAAATCTTTTATCAATCTCATTTTTCTCATTTAAAATTGTCCAAAATGTATCCACGCCAAGATTCAACCCCTGAGCATTACAGCCTAATTCTAGCCTCACTAGGCCACATATTTTGGGTATTACCAAACATCATTAACATCATTCTGAAGAAAAATCTTTGAATGCTTATCAGACAGCCTTGGTGTCACAATCACTCCTAACCCATTGACAGCGGTGTTTAGTGTACTTCCAGATGGCCTTAAAGTGGAGAAGGACAAATGTTTTGTAATTGCTTATACCACACTACTAGTATATATCTTGCTCAACTGGAAGAATCCCAGCCCACCAGTTATAAGTCAGTGGGTAACTGCTCTATTCTATTTGAAATTGGAAAAATACAAATTTTTACTTATTGGATTTTTTTACATTTTTTTAAATGTGGCAAAATCTAATGAATAAAATTTTAGAATAAACATTTATATCAGGGAAAAGTACATACTCACTTCTTTGTTGTTTGTAAGGATTTTCTTTGGCTATTTACTCTCTTCTCTTTCTCTTGGATGAGGATGGAATTCTGGTTTAAGTTCAACTTGATTGTATGTAAAGTTATTTTCTTTGTTGTATAAATTAAATTAGATTTGATCGAATGGAATGTTATTTTCTTCAATTGATATTAATGAAATAATAAAAAAAGTAATTGAACTAAGTAACGCACAATACTTTAAATGCATTACTCTACTACTGTCAAAATTGTACTGCTGAGTTTAACACTGTGTATTTAGCTCAGCAACATAAATTTAGTGATTTCTGAAATATCGAGACATATTATTTTAGTGAGCAGATAGTATGATGCAATCTCCTGAACATTTGTCCCTGAAAATGTATTCTGTTGAAGTTTCCACCTGTGGCTGCTGAAAAAGTGTGTGAAGCAAATACATGTTCGGGCTGCCACAGTTCAATGGACATGCACAGACTACAAAATCTTTAACAGTAAACTAGGGCCTCACGTATAACGCCATGCGTAGAATTCACACTAAAACTTGACATACGGACAAATTGGAAATGTGCATACGCACAAAAATATCCAGATGCATAAATCTGTGCATACGCCAACTTCTACATTCTTCTGCTCCATAAATCCCAGTTAGCATGAAAATTAATGCTTGTGCATGCGCCTGTTGCTCCACCCCAACTCCTCCCAGAATTACGCCTCTTTGAATATGCAAATCAATATAAATAGCCCCTTACGTTTTGCGTTCTGTGAGAAGACAATGGCAAACGCAAGGGGAAAAAGAAGAATTTCAGTGAATACCAAGTAGAGACAAGGAAAAAGTACCATTTGTTGGCTTAAGCATCTATATAAACAGCAAAAGGAAGATTATCGAGTGACAGAGTAGCAGAGAAACTCGAAAGTTCAAGTTCAGAAAGTCTCACAGTGCCCGAAATAAATAAGAAGTGGTCAGATATCAAAGTATGAAAGTATGATGAAAAGGCGAGTCATAGCCTACCGTCTGAGTGTCATATGGAAGCATATTAAGGTACAAAGAAAAGAAAAAAAACTTACACTGTGAAAAAAGGTCAACATTTCCACTGTAATCACATAGTTTATTTTGTCATCAAAGTAGAACATCATAAACTTCATCTTAAAATCGTTTAATTTAATAGTTTCTCAAATCCCATCGTAACTAAAATAGCATATTAAATGCGTCATATTCTATGTACACTTACGTGTGTGAATCAGTACGTGCTTCTTAAATGGGCTTTCTCTTAGCCAACAGGACACAGAATACATTACATTCATGATGTTACAGTTCTCTGAACAATTTAAAGTATACATCTTAGTATATTTGATATCATTTTCATGATGATAGAAATGAAAGCATGTATAAATCATTGAGGCATGTTGGAACAGTGGTAGCAACGAGCCTGCGCCCCTTCCAGAGATTGTACCTGCCTCCCGCAAGATGCTTGCTGCCCCATGTACGACCCTCAGTAAAATAATTTATCACAGCAGTACTTTCTTTTTCAAACTTACTAACTCCAGATTCCAGTCCTTCCATTTCTTTCTCCAATAACCAATCGCCAAACAATCAACTCTTTAATAAATGTCAAGCCATCTGTAAGCTTAGAAAGGCGATTCTTCAAAACCTTTAAGGAACACTGAAATATCTTCGTAGTACATGTTTAATTACTCCATCCATCTATTCAGATGGATTTACTTCCGCCACACCTGGGAAGATCGAGGAGAATCCCTCCAGGGTCGCCCGGAGTGCTTGTGAGTGCTCTTCCGCCACACCAGGAAGTGACGTCAGAGGGAGCACCTGGAACACATCCGGGGGACAATAAAAAGGGCCCGCCTTCCTACAGTCGGGGAGCTAGAGTCGGGAGTGGGAGCAGGACAAGGCTCCCACGGAGAGGCAGAGGAAAGGTGGTCCAAGGGGCAGAGTTAGAGAGGCCTGGTATCAAGGTGATTGGGGCAAGAAGGCCCAGTGGACTGTGCGGGACTGAGTTGTGTAATAATGGAGGAGAAAATAAAATAACTTTTTATAAAGATGCGGTGCCTGTCTGATGGTTTCCAGGCATGTCTCACAATATATATACAGTATATATATATATATATACTTTAATGCATTTCATTTTTAAAATGATATTAAGAGCTCCACGAAGACAGCGCCTGAAAATCTAAATCGACTTAGAAGCCAGTCGTTATCAATGGTAAATACACACTCTCAATTGAATTGAATTCCTTTATTGTTATTGTATGGTACAATGAGATTAATATGCAAATCCTCCATAAGCTCATTTTCCTATAAAATGCTAAAATAACAAAAACAATAATAATAATAATAGGATAAAAAACAGTGAAAAATATACAATATGAAAGCATAAGTGGCTCAGGTTGCGCAATTTTACAACTGTAATGCAAGTTTACAGTGAGGCAATTGTACTTGTAAGTACAAACAGTTCTACAGGGAGCACTTGATGGCTTGATTGAGTGCATTTATAGCTCTTGGGATGAGACTGTTTCTGAACCACGAGGTCCATACAGGAAAGGCTCTGAAGCATTTGCCGAATGGGGGAAGTAGAAATAGACTGTGCACTTGGCTGAGGCAGTGTGTGCTAGATGTTCTATCCCGATATTTCTCCCTGCTCTTGACACAATCTGCAGTAGAGCTTCCCTATCAGCTGCTGTAGAACTGCGATTCCACACTCCAATACAGTGGGCTAAAATACTCTGAGTGGTGCACTGACAGTGACAACACAAAACCAGCTATAGTATTTGGAATAGTTTGGTCATTTTCTGCGCCATTATATGGTTACGGGTTGATTACAATCAGATGCCTTAAACTAGTAAATGATAAGCAGTTAATTTCAATGTATTTGATAAAGCTGTGTCAGGGATGTGAATTTAAAAAATATAGGGAAACCACATAGGAACAGTAGTACTGCTTTGATGCTGGTTGCCGCCAGTTTGCAAACCCTAGCGGAGAACTTGCGTATGCATGGGATTGACCTGGCATGAAAATGTGTGTGACTTTATGCCAAGTTTAGTTTTTATACATCGTGAAGTGAGCGTGGAAACGGGCGTACACAACATTTTTGTGTATATGCACCGTTTATACATGAGACCCCTGGTTATGTGTTATGGCCACATAATTGGGTTATTCTCTGAGAAATCTACCTCTGTTAACTAGGTTTCTCATAGGCCAACAACCCGATTTACCTAACCAGGTTAGTGTAAATAACAGAGTGATTGAAATGCATGGAGCAAGACAAATATCACTATTACAGTACTGAAAAACATTATTATTGGAGAATCGAATAAATACATGTCTAAGATGCTTTCCTTATATGGTAATACTCGGCCACCACATCCAACCGCAGCTACATTTGATCCTACCACATCCAACGTGTACTTGCTTCAGAGGACACAACTACAGGTGTTTTCCCTGTTTAGCCATCAGAAGAGGCAGTTGAATGAGTGGAAGACAAAGATATTAACAATATACATGGTGAAGTAAATGCTCTCAAGACAAAATTGACACAGTATACTAATTTATAGACGAAGGTTCACAGTATGTCTCTTTATTTTAAGATAGATCAGTTTGCAAAATTGTCAATGATTTTTAATTAGAGATTATAAAATTTCAAAAATGTGTATTGTACACTGTATCTAAGATATATCAACAAAAATTGAACTCTCCATGAGAATTTCTTTGAAGAATATGTGTGCAAAAGTTTAACAAAATGGATCCATTGGGAGTTTAGTTGTTTCATGCTGACACACAGAATACAGTAGTAAGACAGGCAGAAAGATAAACATGATTATTGCAGTGGGTGCTTTTTGCATCGTGTTCATTTCTTGTGCTTGCATACCTGTGCTTCTGTAGAAATGTCAGTGGCAGCCATTTCACATCATTTAATCTGCCTTCACAAGACAGTGCTTACACAAAAAATTGCTTACTATACTAAAAGGCAAATGACCAATCAATTTTAGAGTTACATTTACTGAATGGATTATCCATCCATCCATTTTCTAACCCGCTGAATCCGAATACAGGGTCACGGGGGTCTGCTGGAGCCAATCCCAGCCAACACAGGGCACAAGGCAGGAACCAATCCTGGGCAGGGTGCCAACCCACCGCAGTACTGAATGGATTAGTAATTTTTATATGTATTGATTTATTTTTGGACAGTATTTTGATGCTGTGATTAGTCCTGCTATATTTTAGGTCTAGGGATTTGGTTTCAGTTTTGGTCTGGTCCCTGTCTATCTGTAGTTTGCATATTCTCCTCACATTCACAACATACAGTGGGATGCAAAAGTTTGGGCAACCTTGTTAATAGTCATTATTTTCCAGTATAAATCATTGGTTGTTACGATAAAAAATGTCAGTTAAATATATCATATAGGAGACACACACAGTGATATTTGAGAAGTGAAATGAAGTTTATTGGATTTAAAGAAAGTGTGCAATAATTGTTCAAACAAAATCAGGCAGGTGCATAAATTTGGGCACCGTTGTCATTGTATTGAATCCAAAACTTTTAGAACTAATTATTGGAACTCAAATTGGCTTGGTAAGCTCAGTGACCCCTGACCTACATACAGTACACAGGTGAATCCTATAATGAGAAAGAGTATTTAAGGGGGTCAATTGTAAGTTTCCCTCCTCCTTTAATTTTCTCTGAAGAGTAGCAACATGGGGTCACAAAACAACTCTAAAATGACCTGAAGACAAAGATTGTTCACCATCATGGTTTAGGGGAAGGATACAGAAAGCTGTCCCAGAGATTTAAGCTGTCTGTTTTCACAGTTAGGAACATATTGAGGAAATGGAAGACCACAGGCTCAGTTCAAGTTAAGGCTCGAAGATTTCGGATAGACTGAAGCAACGAATGGTGAGAACAGTCAGAGTCAACCCACAGACCAGCACCAAAGACCTACAGCATCATCTTGCAGCAGATGGAGTCACTGTGCATCGTTCAACCATTCGGCGCACTTTACACAAGGAGATGCTGTATGTGAGAGTGATGCAGAGGAAGCCTTTTCTCCGCCCACAGCACAAACAGAGCCGCTTGAGGTTTGCTCAAGCACATTTGGACAAGCCAACTTAATTTTGGAATAAGGTGCTGTGGACTGATGAAACAAAATTGAGTTATTTGGGCATAACAAGGGCGTTATGCATGGAGGAAAAAGAACACAGCATTCCAAGAAAAACACCTGCTACCTACAGTAAAATATGGTGGTGGTTCCATCATGCTGTGGGGCTGTGTGGCCAGTGCAGGGACTGGGAATCTTGTCAAAGTTGAGGGACGCATGGATTCCACTCAGTATCAGCAGATTCTGGAGACCAATGTCCAGGAATCAGTGACAAAGTTGAAGCTGCGCCGGGGCTGGATCTTTCAACAAGACAACGACCTGAAACACTGCTCAAAATCCACTAAGGCATTCATGCAGAGGAACAAGTACAATGTTCTGGAATGGCCATCTCAGTCCCCAGACCTGAATATAATTGAAAATCTGTGGTGTGAGTTAAAGAGAGCTGTCCATGCTCGGAAGCCATCAAACCTGAATGAACTAGAGATGTTTTGTAAGGAGGAATGGTCCAAAATACCTTCAACCACAATCCAGACTCTCATTGGAACCTACAGGAAGTGTTTAGAGGCTGTAATTTCTGCAAAAGGCGGATCTACTAAATACTGATTTCATTTCTTTTTTGTGGTGCCCAAATTTATGCACCTGCCTGATTTTGTTTGAACAATTATTGCACACTTTCTGTAAATCCAATAAACTTCATTTCACTTCTCAAATATCACTGTGTGTGTCTCCTATATGATATATTTAACTGACATTTTGTATCGTAACAACCAACGATTTATACAGGAAAATAATGACTATTAACAAAGTTGCCCAAACTTTTGCATCCCACTGTATGTTATCTTGGTACTTGTGTATCCTTTATCCTCCTAAAGGTGTACAAATTAAGTTGATTTCTACCTCTAATTTGTACAAATCAGTGTGTACACTGCATTAAAATGAAGTTCTGTCTTGGTATGCTCCTTCCTTGCATACACTTTTGCTGGGCTAGGGTCTATGTGACGTTAGAAAATGGATACACGCATTTCCTTACCTTTAAAAGAGCAGACCTGTGGTCATCACTACTGAAGCTTTTGGTTTCCACAGCAACTTCTGTGGTCCCCTTGTTGTTTTTTATTGAGCTGTGTTTGCTTTCGATACTGAAGACCCTAGACAGCTTACGGTGGAGGTGACCTTCTTCGTTAGCACTGCAGTAAACAAAAGAACAAACAAAAATTTTGATTTTTTTTTCAATAGTTTCTACTTAAAAATGCAATTTACTAGACAAAATTCACTTAACTAAACCTAAATTTATATTTTATGTTGTCTTCCCATTTGGATGCTTATGGTTTGGTTTAACAGTAGGAATAAAACAGAAAGTCATGAATGTTATAAAAATAAAAAAAAAGTATAAAAAGTTTCTCTTTATCTTCTTTGTTTAAGGTCTTGAGATGTTTGACAATAAAGAGGATACTATTTGGTCATCAAACTTATTCATTTAACTGATGTTCAACTAAATATAACATAACACCACACTCTCAGACTCATTTAATTCAAATGAGGGTTGTGTTGGCTGGTAGCCCTAAACCTTACAGATAATCATAGAATTAAACCTGCATTAGGCATCTGCACATGACAAAAAATAGATGCGGATGTTCTAGAAACATTATATCTTGATATTTTAAAACTGTATACTAAATATGGAGCATGCATTTCCATTGCTTAATGTCAGCGAAAACAGCACCTTTTCAGAAACACACACACATTATGCTTTGTGATGGAACCGGGCACCAGCGAGCCCCAAACACCAACATGATCACACAAATTCAGTCCTAGGTTCAAATAAAGAATGGTTTAATACACAATACCTCCAAAAAGTTGACAAAGCACAAGAAATCTTTCTCACAATTCCTCTCCTCTCACCACTGCAATGCCCTCCTCCAGTCAAGTGTTGCCTACCTTCCACCCATGTTCCGACTCGCCTGGATACAGTAAGAGAGTGTGGCCTCTTTTTTTTTGAGGACCCAGGAGTACTTCTGGTGCCAGTGCTGCTGCCCGTTGGAAGTACTTCCAGGTCATACGGAAGTCCAATATAGCAGAGAGCAGTTCTCCCTGTAGAACCCCCTTGCAGCACCCATGAACTCCAGCTGGGCTGTGCTGCCAGCATTCCAGCTGGTTCTCGAATGGGCACTGATATGGAGGGTTGCTGCCATCTAGCACCTGGGGGAAATAAACATCACTCAAAGACTCTCTTTCCCTTTCCTCTTTTATCCAGACCAAGGAAGGCATTAAACACATGTCCGGTTTGGATGCCTGTCCATTTGTTTGGGGCTTCCCACCCATGTAAGGAATCATCTCCATCTGGGATGTCTATCCATCCCTTAGGGCAGCCATGTCCAGCTATACTGAAATTTGACCTTTTTTTAAAAACTGTTGGTACTTGGAGGTTTGTTTCTTGAGAATCTGTGTCAATTGTAGGTTATATTTTCTTCTACTTTGTTTCTAATGGACCTATCATTACTCTTGTTAGGACTCTTAAAATCACATTAATGCTGAACTTTGATTTCTTATGTTATTATTGCCGGCATAATCGGGGTTTTTAATGGTGTGTGATATCATATGTTTCATTGCACAGTGGGCAGTGGTTAACACTTTTGCTTCTCAGTTTCATGACATGGGCTATTCAGTCACAGTTTTTAAAGGCTCTTCTGAAATAGAAGCAAAAAAAAGTGTTTCATGGCTTCATCACTCAGTATGACACACAGCAGGACCATCTCTATAAGCTACTCAGGGAGGAGTCAGGCCACCATCCTCCATCTCAAAATGAGCAAACTTGCTTTAATTGCCTGAAGAGAATGAGTCTCAGGAATTCGGCAGGGTGTGAGTGTGGCTTGGAGAAAAAGGCACCTGAGCACATACTCCAAACCTGCCCTTATCTGCAGAAACTGAGAAGCTATTTTGGTGCAGAAAGTACCAGAATCTTTAACAAACTCTAAGGGCCCTCTGATAAACTACAATAGACAATTGAATTCCTAACAGCCATTGGCTTCAGGATATAAATGCAGCTACAGAAACTGAATACAGAAGAAGAAGAAGAAGAAGTGGCTGTCTATGTGCAGTATTTATGTTCTTACAGTGTTTGCAGGGGCAGAAGTAGGGCAACTACATTCTCGTAAAAGTTATGACTGTGGGCACTGGGTCGACTTATAATGATTTATGAGGTTTTTTTTTCACACAGTTATGTGGAATAACTTATCAAGTACTGTACCATTATATTTTGTATCTTCAAACCCCGACAGGATGACATGTAACAAAAGACAGAGGTTGCTGAGCTATATTAGACTAAATGGCCTGTTGGTTAAACTATTTTTTTATGAGTTATTATAATTTTGTTATATATTTTCCAATATTCTTTTATAGTGCCATTATTAGATTATCTATCAGTATCTTCCACCCAAGGTAAAACTGATTGCAATTACAATAACAAAAACTATACAGAACAATAAGGAGCCTTTAGATCAGTGCTCAGATAACAACTCATCTAATTTAATTAGCTGGTCTTTTTTTTCTCTTCTCTTATTCTGCATTCAGAAAAACACAGCAGTATGGTTTTTACATTTATAAAACATTTAGAAATATTTCTATTTTTTTCTAAAGCTATAAGTGCTTAACTCTCTTTTGCTGTTTTCCTATTATTTCCCCCTTTTCCTCTGTAGTTTGCTCCCTTCATTTAACCCTAATAGTGACAATTAACCACCAGCACAGCAGCCACCCGGGATGATGAAAGCAGCATCAACTTCAGTGTCAAACTCACTAATTAGTAAATAATCAAATTAGGTTGAAAGAACTGTTAACAAGTAAAAAAAAATACATATTCCCCATATAACTGCTTTACATTTTAATAAAAATCTACCAAACTTAGTTTGTAATTTCTACATTGACTCCAAAATAAAATAATGGGAAATAATGACTCACTTAATTTGGCTAAGAGTCCAATGAAAAACGGAAGGTGGTTGGAACAAAAACCTGCAGCCACAGTTGGTCCCCAGGATCGAGTTTGGGAACCATTGCCCTAGACAATTAGCCAGATAATCTAGCCAATGTTATTAGTACACTGTAGATAGCACATTATGCGTATGAAACAGATAATGAAAATGAAAAAATAACTAGACTGTCTCATTGGATGCAAACCACAATCTCTAAACACTGATAGTTAACATCAAAATAATGTATCAACATTACAGAGAGCAGCAGTATATTTTCAGAAACAAAATTTTAAAAATTATTTTCTTTACTTGAGGAATTTGACTGATTGTCCGGTGTCTGAGGTTTGTATTTTTCTCTTGAAGCCATTTTATAAATGTAGCAGACATGGCCAAAGCAAGCCATATGACTAAAGAGCATATTGATGGCATATAAGCATTGTTCCCAGCCAGAGAATTTTGCAATCATAAGCCATCTTATTGATCAGATTGCTGTCTGGTCTGAACAGAGCTAATGTGGCTACCAATTAAACAGAGTGTCCTAATGTACAGTTAGCAAGACATCTGTGTGAACAGGGTGATGTCAGCCTAAATTAGTCATGCTTAACCTATAGGACAAACACAGATTTTAATAAAGTAAGACAGAACACCAAAAGCTCCACTGATAGACAGGAGGTATCCTGAAGATCTAGGCTGCTTAGTCACCACTGGTGTCATAAAGTATTTACATACTTGAAACTCAGAGATGCATTAGTGATAGCTTGCTTACCTGTGAAGCTTTGGCCTGATTGTGAAACATTTAGGGGTTACTTCATTCGGAACATTTTATTTGTAATGTTAGCAGGAACATACTCTTCTTTGGGGTTCTTAACTGGCTAAATGTCTATGTAATGTAAGCAATAAAGAAAAGAAACAGAACATTCTGCCACTTAAATGGATTTCCCAGAACATTTTAGTGGTAAACAGATGTTTCCAGAACACTTTAGTATTAAGCAGAAGTTTCAAGAACATTCTAGTAGTAAGTAGGAGTGTCTGTTTTAGCTGCCATGTGCCTGATGATGCTGGGATAGGCTCCAGGTCTCCCGTAGTGAAAAAAGCAAATTCAGAAAAACTTGTGTGTATGAAAAACTTGAGGTTGACACATAATCAAAAGAGCAGATGTTTCACTGACATACAATGTAATCTGCAAGGCTTTAAATGCCGAATGGAAAATCTTACAAAACAACTGTAAAAATATATACTGTATATATTTTGTTTCTGGCACAGAGACTTGTTTTAGAAGCAGGTGAAGGTCAAAAAAGTGATAAAAAGATTGGTTAAGCAATGCTAGACTCATCAAGGATGGAAAGCACAGTTTCTGATGATTTAAGGAGAATTTTACAAGGCCATTTTTTGCTTTGGATAAGAGAAGTCAATTCTTCATTTTGAGATGAGAATAAAGAAAAAAAATGCACTAGTATAGGGGTATGAAAACATCTAAGACATCCAGAGCTGAGAATCAACAATAAAAAAGATTCTCAGAATATATGAAAAGGCAGCTGCAATAAGTACAGACTTTAGAAATCTCACGGTTCGGCTCACATAAGTAATATACAAACAAAAAAAATGACAAAAACAAATATAATTTAACATTTATATCCAATTTGGCAAATAAAAAGTGAAGAGCAAGTAATTAAACTAACTAAAAGGACAACAAAAGAACAGAGAAGTGTGTTGAAGTGTTCATTACTATTATGACATACAGTATTCTAGTGCTGAAAACAAAATGCCAAATTTTAAAGTTCAGAGTAAACCTGAGCCTGATGAAATGATGTGGTCTGAGAACGTGCTGCAGTATTTTGTGAAGCCAGGTGTTTTGTAAGGCCAGTGAGGCTGCTTTCCCTGTTATCATTTGTGGAGAGGCCCCAGGTTATAACACTGAAATGAGAACTTGGTGTCCTGTCACCACACTGTTTTTGAGGCAGACATATCTCTTTAGTAGCATATGATACGATCGTCCTCTGGGATATCTCGAAATTTTATTAGGTTTGAGGGTCTAATCCAGTAAGTGCAGTTGGAAAAAGGCGAACAGTAGCTCAGTCACAGGAGAATGGAAAACGTGGCAATAGCAATATGATACGTAATGAACAAAAAGTTATTTTAAGTAAATTCTACATGCAGAATTGTCTTCCATCCACAATACCTAGTGTGTAGGGCACACACACTTGCTAAAAAGTGACAATCAGATTCTGTCAAACAGCCAACTAAACAATAAATTGGTCAATTAACAGACCTAACAAGCGATCAATCAGTTGAACAACCAATCAACTAATCCATTCAGTTCTTGATGTACATCATGTTGTATCAAATTCCCACTACATTTGTTTCTTATCTATGTGAAAATGAGCATAGCAATCCTTTGTATCTCTCACTGGTCTCTTTTTATATTTTTTCTTTTTTTCTTTTCACTATCTTGCTATCTCATCCAAAGCCACACCTGCTAACAAGTCAATATCAGATTGATATTTATTGAGAAAACACCAGATAATCATATTACACTGCAGTATTGAACTTCAGCATGTGGAAATTTGACAGTGCTGTAAAGTTGATGGAGGCTGTGTATCTCTTTTATTAACAAACCATTATGGAACCAGGACCAGTGTTTGGCCCACCTGGCTATAATGTAGCCACTTTTGCAGTCTGCAAACCAAAGTGGAAAGATGACTAACATCCTGTTATTTACTAGCTACATCAAGGTATGCCACCCAACCAGCGTGTACTTGTAAATTTGGCTCCAGCTGGGAGCTGTCATTATGCCATCTCAATATGCATTGAAGTTCAGATGAAAAGTATTAAAACATGAAATTCTTCCATTAGAGAAAATTCTCCAACAGCAGCCATCTATGAATCAGAGGTCTTTGGTCAAAATTAAAAACACAGTGACAAGAAAAACAGAACTCTTTGTAAATAACTGCAGTTATGCATAGGTGTATCATACAATATGGTCTGATCTCCATATAAGTTACAATAATGAACAAATACTATCTTGTTTTAAATTATTCACACGCAGATTATTGCATTGTTCTTGTACATAATGAATTCATCATTCAAAGATTCACAAGATTATTCTGAAAAAAGTATGGGAGCTCCTAGGCTGATGACTTCAACAAATGCTAACTGGAGTCAGGATCTGCCAAACTTGGAATCTAATCAATGAAACAGCACTGGAGATGTGGTTTAGAGCTACGTTGGCCCGCAATAAAGTTCACAAGAATTATCTTCTGATGGGAAGCATGCCTTGCAAAAAGAGATCTGAGAAGACCTATGATCAAGAATTGATTGAGAGTGATTGATTTGCATAAAGCTGGAAAGGGTTACAAAGGTTTACTTGAAAGGCAAAATCCAGAATGCTCAGCGAGGTAAAAAAGAACCCTAGAGTAACAAATAATAAATTGAAGGAATCATTGGAACATGTGAACATCTCTGTTCATGAGTCTACCATACTCAAATCATTGAACAGGCAAGGTGTCCAATTGGCAGGATACCAAGGAGTAACCTATTGCTCTCCAAAAAATATACATATATCACTACATGCCTGAGGTTTGGCAAAGAAAATCTTGACATTCAACAATTTCACAGAGAAAATGGTTTATGTATGCTGATGAAACTAAGGTTGAATTCTTCAGGATGAATATGCAGCAGTACATATAATGTAGAAAGGCAATGGCATACCAACATGAACACATCATCCCAATGATATTGTGCAGCTGCTTTCACAAGGTTATTAAGATACCCAGCAGATTAATGTCATGGTGCCTGTCTGCTGGCTGAAGCTCAATAGATTGTTTGTGTGTTATTCACGTACTGTAAGAATACTTACTGTGTTTGTCTATACGTGTGACTTGGTTGAAGATCAATTAATGTAGAAAATGAGGTATTTCTAAAGGGGTTGCTGACTTTTTCCTGCTACCATACTTAAAAGATTTAAAGTCCATTATGCAAAGATGGGGTCAGAAAATAAAGGTTATTTAATCAAGTAGGAGAATAAGTAGGTATTATAGTTATAAAAGGAAGTAAAATCAATCTAAAAACCACAACACTATCAGAATTTTGTATTGAAAAGCAATGTGCAAAACTCAATTTACTAGAAGAGGGGAAAAAGAGCTTCTGTTTTATTCCTACACCCATTACGCTGCTGTTATTGTTGGCTAGCAACAGAACAAAAAAAGCAACTTCAGAAGGTCCCATTCCACAGTCCTCCAGTCGTGGGGGAGTCGCCTCCTCTGTCATGTCTACTGCTTAGTATTTTCCTGCATTTCACTTTATGTGGAACACGCTGCTCAGATGTTTTCTAGCTAAGGTGCTTGTATACTACTTGAATTGCACCCCCTGTCTGATTTGCATTGTTTATGTACAAATTTCATGCTGGGTTACACCATATTACATTATTTTTGGTATTATATGTTTATTAATAATTATTGGAAGCATACAAATATAGACACAGAGTTGCACATGATTATGTGCATGGAAAACTCCTTAAATGAGCCACTTAAAATAATTGAATTTACTCATCACCTTGCCTTGCTCTCCAGGAAATCTAGTTATTTCCTGCTAGTACAAACAGATCATCAACTAATTTTAAAATATGCAAAACAGCTTTTGATTAACACTGCACATCCTGCTATTTTTGCCCAGCTCTGATTATATCTTTTTCTAAGCATGCATGCATCACTCACTTGAATAAAAGGAAACATTTGCTCTTAAGTGCATTTTTTCAGTAATAGTTAATGCAAACATTTTATTAAATCCAACAAAAAAAATCTGTTGTGGTTTCATTTGCAGTGTCTCCCGTTCAGTTTCATATGCTCAGATGTTAGATTTACTTGTTTATGGGATTTAATTTACATTTAAAAGCTGTTTGCAGACAAGAGGCCTTTGCATTCTTTTGGTGAGCAGTTAAGCAGAACTTAAGAGATCTGTGTGAGGATGTGGTCGTTTCAGCAGTATGGACTCCAAAATATGAAGTAAAACATGCATTGTAGTTTTCATCACATTTACCCAGTTTTTTTTCATGGAATTTATTTTCCATTATTATTTTTCTGTTGTTTTGTATTTTACTTTATGGCTCATTTTTCTAGCTTGTGCTGCCATTTTGTGTATTTTGTTCATAGGTGCAGCCATATTGTTGTTTTCACTGATGCCCATTGCTAGTCACATGCTCATGATGCACATTGTCATGTGGGCATCATCATCAAACTGTCATGGTGATGGCAACAAGCTGTGACTATTTAAGATGACTTCACCTTAAAGCCAGGGCTGGGTTAAGACCTTTCCGTGTAGCTGGACAAAACACTTCTGGTCCAACATACCAACCCTAATTAACACACACACACACATATATCTAGGTACATTTTATAATGTGGCGCATATTTCTAGCTTTATTTTCTTTTTTAGTTTTTCTTTTAATACATCCACTACCAGTGGGCATCCACTTCACAATTTTAGCACAACTTCTCACAACTTGAAAGCACCCAAGTAATTCATGATGTTTACACAAAATTATGAGGAAGTCCCTGAAGATCATAAAGTTGGCATTTACAAGGTATATGATTTGTTCCAAAACAATCTGTGTGGCATACGGACTACCAACGTGCCAAACATTTTGGAGAATTTTGCACTGGATCATCAGGTGTGAGCAGTCATGTGAGCTGATTGTGTGTTTATGCTTTTTCAAGCATGGCTGCAAAACATTTGTGGATGTGTGGGAAGCAGAACAGACTGTTCAGTTGTGGTAAGAATACTATCCACTACATGATATTTCTTCTTATAAATATTATGTTTTGGTGTTCAAAGAAGCAATACTGAGGGCATTTTCCAACAGCTTCAAACTCCTGGTAGTATTATATAGTTGTACTTTTAATAGATTAGCATAAGTAATACTGTCCACATCTCATAAAAATGCTAAACTAGTCAATACTGAGAGCAAAAATAGTAAAATATCATATCATGCTTGACATTGTCAAATTGTGTGGATACCTTAAAGCCTCACCCAATGATGTTGCTATTCAAACACTCACAATTGTTCAAAAGTGACAGATTAGCCATTAAGTGTATGAGAGGGCACTTGAACTTATGGTGTTACAAAATGTGAGAAAATTACATATTGTATGCCCACCCTAAGTCTGTCTGTTTTGTTTTTTCTCAATTGGTGCCACCACTGGTTGTAAATAAAGTGGATAAATAGCAATCCAGTACAAGCGTTTTTTTTATATTTTGCAAGGGCTGTTGTTTAACATTTTGTAAATGCTTAGATAACTGTGAAGCCTGTGAAGTGTTAAGTAGAGTGTTTTAAGTTTAAAATGTTTAGTGTCCGTGCTCCCCACCAGGGCCTTGTGCACTTGCCAAGTTGCCTATATAATTAATACAGCCCTGGGGTTTAAACAGTAAAAATGTAATTGTCATGGTGTTGAAAGTTAGATGTTGAGAGGTTATTTTTTTCATTGTGTCAGGATACTTTTTTGATTATGTTTTTGGGCTCCTCTATTATTTTACTATTTTGGTATTTAACCTTATGTGTTCTGACCTATGTCTGGATCTTGCCCTCTCCTTTAAGAAAGCCTGTCATCTTACAATTTTCTATCTATATATAATTATTTTACTTTCACATTCTATATGATATTCTGTATTTCCAGCTTGGCCTTAATAGACGTACCCCATAGCTGCTGTAAATATCCGTGGATAGAGACATGCATCTGTATTTAAAAAATAATAATATAGTGTTTCCTGGTTTCCTACTTTCTACCTACTGCTCACAAACATATTTGAATGGTTGTAGTGAAATAGATGTTAGCCAGTACTGTAGAAAAGGTACAAGATCTGTTGAACACAATGACAGATGCATATATGAGTCTAAATTTGAATGTGAAGAAAACCAAGGTCATAGTTGTAAGTCAGAAAAGGATTAACATCGATATTAGAAGGCACTACACTTAAATCAAACAAGATCACAAATACAAATGTCTGGGAAGGATGGTTGACAACAATTTTAACACTAAGGTGGGAATAAGGGCAAGACTAGAACAAGCCAGTTCTGCGTTTATAAAAATGAAAAAAATCCCTTTAATAGACAATTAAATCTTAAAATTAAACCTTGGATTCTAAAATGTTATATTTGGCCAACACTTCTTTATGGTTGTGATTCATGCATGATTAGATCAGACACCCTACGCAGGATAAATACATTCCAGATGTGGACTTACAGGTGCATTCTACATATATCGTGGGCAGAGAAATCACTAGGTTCTACTTAAATTTAGTAAGGTCCCAGAGGTGGAAAATATAATAAAACAAAGGAAACTGAATTACTTTGGACACATTGAAAGACAGGATAGCTACAAAATACTAAAATATGTTATTTTGAGGAAAGACTGAAGTAAAACCGGCAAGAGGACGGAGAAGAACATCCTGGATGGATAGAATTTAATGGATAACAACATACAGTATATACTCAAAGTGAGAGGCAGATGGAGATACACATTTTTATTACCCAGCCTTAGTCTCTGAGATGGCACCAACATATCTATCTATCTAGAGAATGGAATAGCCTATATCTTTTGGTTGACCCACTGGGTGGTAATTTGAAAAAAAAAGGATAAATAAAGAAGTCATGCAAAAATCCTACTGGCCATATTTTATGCACCTTTTAGCCTTTAGACCAAAGGAGAGAATCTTTGATCATATGTATATGTAGCAATCGCTACTCGTTTTAATTCTAGCTAACCTGATGATCACAAGCTAAATTAGCCTTGTGACGAGAAGGCACCTCTGTGTGCTGCCCTTCCCAGAGCAAAATGGGAAGAACAAAGATCTTTTATCAAAAACAAGAAGCTATTTTACAAAAAATAAAATGATAGGGATATACACAAGGAGTGTTGAAAGTAATCAACAAATATGAAGGACAGCATTGAGGCTGCCACACTGGGCCTAACTTGTAAGGGTTCTGGACCCTGTCTGTCCAAAGGATTGGACTAAAGAAAAGAGCATATAATGCTTAGAAAGATGAATTGTATGACAGACATGAAAATCAGTTATGGCTAGTAAATTGGAAAAACGAAAGAAATACAAAAGATGAAAGAAATCCCTAATGCTCCTGCAATCCCAACAACAAATTGCAATTCAGAATGTATCCAGGAAGATGATGAATGGGCACCTTGTCTACAACCTCCTTCTTATACCAAAAAGAGTAGGCTGCAGCTGCCAACCCTGTTCCAGCTCAACCTTCCATTGCCCAACTAGCAGAGAGTCAAGTTACTTCCACTACAGAAGATCAAGATTCAAAACTTTAATGTTAAAGTTCTGGATTAGCATTAATTCTAAGAAAGACTTCCTTTTGTTAAATTAAACATTATTATATTATTCTTCCACATTGTGTAGTTTTGGCTTTTTCCTTGAGTTGTCTGGAAAAATATCTTCTCCCAAGGTTTAGGTTTCTTACCGATTACAGGTTTTCCTCCAGGATCTTACTTTTTTGTTTTCTTTTTTTTTTTTTTGCTGCATTCATTTTATCTTCTACCCTCAAAAGCCTTTCAGGGTCTGCTGCAAAGTACCATCCCCATAGCGTGATGCTGTCACCACCATGCTTCATGGTGGTTGCAGCATCCTGCTATTTCTCTTTGATAATTTTCAGCATTTGGCTTACACCAAACATGGTCCTTAAGACCTTAGATGATCTTGATTGCTGTTCTCTGCACAGCTTCAAGTGCTGCTATGTCTTTCTTGTATTGTAGTGATCAGAACTGCACACAGTACTCCAGATGTGGTCTCAATAGTGTATTGTATAGTCTGAGCATAACATCCCTGGATTTATATTCAACATTATTTACAATATCACCTAATATTTTTGCCTTTTTACTCACATTGCATAGATGATGAAAATGTGTCACAAAAACCACTAAATCCTTTTCAGAGGTTGCTTCCTGTATGACAGTGTGTCCCATCTTGTATTTAAAATTGATGTTCCTTTTGTCCACATGTTGCACTTTGTACTTTGCTACCTTAAACAGCATTTTCCAAGTATTCATCCAGATCTGGAGCTTGTCCAAGACTTTTTGAATTTTTTGATGCCTCCTCATTGTCTGCCATTCCTCCATTGTTTGTATAATCTGTACATTTTACAAGTTTAGTAACTACACTGATATCTACAGTATATCATTAATGTAAATCACTGATAACCTCTCTCCACATGAAGCATTCTTCTCTTATCTGTACTCTTTGTCTCCAACCGGTTAACTAACACAAGATCCAGTTTTTTAAGTAATCTCTCACTTATACTCTAATATATCACTAGTTTCCTGTCAAGAAAATGTATAAGTAAAAAGAGTCCAAGGGCAGGAGCCAAGGCAATATGAATGTATCTTTTTGTCATTCTGTTCATTCACTCTCTGCTCCCAGCATTCATCATGGAGTTCTCATATTTCCACCCTGGCAGTTTCTAGCCCTGCTTACTCAAATACAGGCTTAAGGCCCTTGATTCAGTTCCACATACAAAACGTTATATTCTGACACCAGAGGAATATGATGTGCTCTTACATGTACCGCATATCTGCACTTATGTTTTGTGACATGAATTGCTTAATGACATGCTTAAAGAAATTTACGAAAAGCTTACTTTAACATCTGTATGGCCTGACTAACATCATCTATACATTGTGGCAGCTGTTCTTCCACACTCACGTGAATTACTGAAATACAGCATTATCAAAAGGTGTGCTACACCAAAAAATTACAAATCAGATTAGTCAATTACGTTTAGTTTATATCTACTAATATGTATATGGTTTTCATTACTTCCACAACTAAAATTAATTGATTTGTAGGGTGGACTCACAGTGAATTGCAGCATGTGGACATTTCTGTACCCTATATGTGTGGCATCCCATGAAAAAAGATAAACCCGAAAAAACAGTTGCTGCTGTAAGTGTACTGTATACTCTCATTAGAATAGAGCATATTTGAGTTAAATTACTTCAAAGCACCCAAATAAAACAGTGTGATTTGGTGAAGCACCCATGAACTTGTAGATTATGCGCTGCTGGCGCTTCCTCAGTGCAAGAGGAAGTCAATTTAAGAAGCGCGCAGAGATTAACAACTGGGTCAGGGAACACTTAATATAAAGCATTTAATGTGCTACATTAATTTATGACGGGGTTTGAGAAAATCTAGTAAATGAAACATTCATTTTAAGATGAAATTTAATTTGCGACATTCTACTGATAATATAAACTACGAGAATAAAGTGGAAATGTCGACTTTAATCTCACATTTACATTTTTTTTTGTCTTCACAGTGTCTGTATTTTTTTCACCGTGGCCTTAATACGCTCCGGTAGGTTTTTCAGGGCCTGTTGTCCCAGTTTTAATCAAGCAATGATCCATTTCTCATCCGCGATGCTACTTGTTTCAGTTGTATCCGAGAACAACGTGCAGTGCATTATGAGTTACGCAGGTAATTCCTAATGCCGTATTTGAAATTCCGTAAGATGGTACATTTCTAAAGAAGTAAATATTACGGATGTTGTCGGGAAAAAAATATCAATTTTTATTGATATTTCATAACATTTGGAAACCGTTAGAATGTTTTCTTCTTTATTTTTAATAAACTGACAGCGCGAAACCAACTTGTTTTATATGAAAAATTCTCTAATCAAAAACGATCTATAGACAGCTCATCAAAACTGATGTCACGCAATACATTTCTTAACTCCTCAATATATCACAACCTACGCGAAATCGCAAATTTCAGGAAAGATTAACTGCCTAACAAGCTTTATGTGGAGAAAACAATTGCATTGTAGGTGAAATGACCGCATTTATATGTGGAAAAAAATAAGTTTTACCAATAATATATAAAAGTTATCGATTATAATGAAAAATCATCAAATTACATCGTAATGTCGGCATGAAAAAAATGACCGCATCTCCAAGCGTGTAAATAGTAGGGTAAAATACGTATGTAAGACCACAAGAGTGATTCCCCTTTGAAAAATCAGCCATCATTTTGTAAACAATATTGAATAACAATTTGAGACATGAAGAACATGCCTAAGTAGACTGTTTCCGCATGAAGTACGTACCCAAATGTTTAAAATTTGAAAGTAGTGGTAAAAATGTGCCCTGCACAGCACATACTATATAATTCTTTTTTCTCAAGAAAATTGCACTTGTCCGCGGACAACTGAAACCAGAAAAACACGCTTGTCCGACGGTCAATTTACCCGTGTCGGGCGAGTCGGGCGTTGGATTTCCGCACCCCTGTTGCTGAATTGCCTTTATCTTTAGTTATCCAAGAATAAATTGGGTGCAATACTTTGTTTCAGCTAATACTATAGTGTGATATCCCTTTGAAATTCCATGTTAGGGCTTACAATGTAAGGTGCTATATTAAATACATATTGTCTAATAGTGGAGGGCACAATGATGTGTGGTCAGAGCTGCTAAGTAAATAAATCCTTTTCTGAGGTACTATGTGCTTGTTCTCAGTGTATCCTTTTGTGTTTTTTCCTAGAATACTCCTGAGGTTGTGTTGGGTTTAGGTTGACAGAAGGCACTAAATTAGTTCAGTGTAAATGCAATAATAATAAGCTTTTTCTTAAATAGCATCTTTCTTCATATCCACGGACGCTTTACCAAATATTTTAAACCATAAGAAACCAGGAACTAATAACAATAACAAAACAGAACAAACAATATTCACATTGTATAAGGGTTAAAAGTCTTAAGACTGAAAAAAATACTAAATAAACAGAGAGGTTTTCAAATGAGTTTTGAAAGAAGAGTGAAGAGCAGATGTGCAAATGTTGACTGCTAGATGCTGATAGCCATGACACCGAGTGATCTAGTAAGATCTGGCAAGTATCTTAGGAGCTGAACTATGCAAAATTTCAAAAATAATGAGTGCCAGTTTTTATTTGATACATAAGGAAGCAGGCAGCAGCCAGTGCAAACACTAAAGAACAGGAATGATGTGTTCTGTTCACTTAGTGTGTGTGTGTGAACTCAAACAGCTAAGTTCTGGATATTCTGAAGTCTACTGAGCGACTTCAATAAAAAGGCTAACAAAAAGGGAGTTGCAATAGTCAAGGTGATAAGTAAAGAAAGCCTTCAGAAGTGTTTCAGCATCTCTACTATTTAGTACCTGGTGAAGACAGGTGATCTTGCAAAGGTGAAATTAAGCATTTTTGATTGGTGGGCCTCTATGGAGCGCAAAGGTAAGTGAAGGGTCAAAAATACATACAATTTGTGAAGTCTAAATCAAAACACCATCAACGTTAAGGCTGAAGTCTGAAATCCTGGAGGCACTTGACCCTGTGGATGTACACTTGTCCATCCTTGCTGGACCAGTACCTTACCTAGACTTGCTTCTTGTCTTGTGACCAGTGTAGGGATATGCTCCCTTCACAAGATATAAAATAGATGCATTGATAAAAGTGGGTGAATATCATAATAAAAACTTGATATTACGAGTAAGCCACTTGGTACAAAATGAAAAATAATAAGAGGTAGAAAGCACAGGCTCACCCCATCTGCATCCAGCTTCCCAAGTAAAGGTCTTCTCAAACAGATCGGTCAGAAATCTTCTGTAAAGCTGAAACAAAAATACAACAACATTAAAAAAAAATTTTTGAATGAACTGATTAAATATGCGGTGGGCTGGCACCCTGCCCGGGGATTGGTTCCTGCCTTGCACCCTGTGTTGGCTGGGATTGGCTCCAGCAGACCCCCGTGACTCTGTGTTAGGATATAGCGGATTGGATAATGGATGGATGGATGATTAAATATTCAACTGGATAAGTTGTAAAATGAACAAAAGCATACAAAGCTCAATTTGTTCTCTAGCCCATCTGCCAGCTTGAACTGGTTTGAACAGGTTTGAAAAAATTGACACATAATGCAAGGAAACACAAAAGATTACAAAGAACCATATTTGTTATAGAGAATGATGCACCATGGAGAAAAGTAGCAAGAATACACCCCATCTGCTTCCTTAACAGCCCACTAACTGATAACACCAAGGACCACATGAGTAACGTTTCAGAGACCATAAATAACAAGTTGTGACAGTAGGGTTAAAAAAAGTATAAGCTTAATGAATGTTATGAACATGCTTTAGTAATCCAAATTCAAGGTATATTTAAAACAAAAGTTTTAAATAAAAAATTATCTCACATATTTGTCTAGCAATTCCATACATGCTTTTTTTATGTATATTTTAAATCCTTCTCCGGATTGTGAAGTTTGCACATTCTCACAGTTTCCATGTGGCTTTCCATTCTTCTAGATGCTTGAGTTTTTCTTCCACTTTTCCAAAGCCATGTTAGTTAATTTAATTTACTTAAGTTAGTTACTGAGTGTGTCTGTGCAATGGACATTTGCCCCTTCCTCAGCTGTTTCCTGACTTGCTGCCAATGCTGCTGAGACAGGCTCTACCTCTCCACAACCCTGAAGTTAATAAAACATATTAAATTTAAATGAAAATTAATATTACATTTAATGAAAATATTAAATTTGTATTATTCCATTTTAATATCCAATTAAATAAAAGATCTAATTTTATTTGGTGGTACATTGAGTGCCTCGGCTACTGAAGACAGTGTTCTGAGCTGGAATGCCCCACCTGGTTGGTAGTCGTTGTGCTTATGAGGTTTGCATACCCATTGTCTGTGTGGTGTTTTCTCTAAGTACAGTACTTGGGTATTTGTCTGACATTGCTAATAGCATGCAGGTTACTGTTGCTTGACTGATCAAAGTACTTTGGAGATATGTGTGAGTGGTGCCCTGTTGGGGTCGGTTCCTGTCCTGAGCCTGATGCTGTGGAGATAGGCTTTCTCTCCTTGTGACAATGAATTGAATTGACTGTGATATTTATGTAACCATACTCTATATAATCATTTTTAAGGCTAATAAATTAGTTTAAATTAATAAACTCCATCGAGTACATTGATTTATCGGCCTACGTCCACACTCGGTTTAGAGTAGTAATAACCTATACTGCACATCTTTGGGATCAGCAGAAAACCTACAATGACATGAGGAGAACAACCAAACTGCATTCAGTCCAGGATTTGTGT
The DNA here is from genome assembly GCF_016835505.1 of Polypterus senegalus. Classification (NCBI taxonomy): domain Eukaryota; kingdom Metazoa; phylum Chordata; class Cladistia; order Polypteriformes; family Polypteridae; genus Polypterus; species Polypterus senegalus. Next base: position 54,216,958 of record NC_053155.1, read on the forward strand.
AAACGTGTGTTGTAGATGAATGCATAATTTGACATACATCACTAAACTCTTTTTAAAAGCGTTAATTTCAGTAAACTATAGATCAGGGGTCTCCAACTCCAGTCCTGGAGAGCTACTGTGGCTGCAGGTTTTCATTCTAACCCTTTTCTTAATTAGTGACCAGATTTTGCTGCTAATTAACCCTTTGCCTTAATTTTAATTGATGCACAGCTTAAGACTAAAGCCCCTTAATTATTTATTTTTTCCTTAATTAGCAAACAAACAATATTAAGACATAAAATGTACCACCACATAAAGAACCACCTGCGTCCATCACACAATAACTGAAAATAAAGAAAGGTGAAGGCCTTAGTAATGTTAATCTGCTCAGGTCCACAAAATATTTTGACACTGCTTCAAAAAAGAAAATCAACAGTTTTGGAAATGTCTGCCATGGCAGAATGAGCGCCATGGAATTAAATAACGGGTTTAATTAGCAACGAGAATTGGCTTCAAATTAAGAAACTGAATGAAGTGAAGTTGGTTGGAGTTTGAGGCCCTAACTTAGTTGGTCATCTGTTGGCTCACTTCACATTAAATTTATGTTTAGGTGCCATTTAAGGAAAAAAGAATCAATTCAGCACTCAGAGACTCGAAAAAAGCCAATTAAAATAAAGGGAAATAGTTAATTAGCAGCAAAAACTGGTCACTAATTAAGAAAAGGGTTAGAATGAAAACCTGCAGCCACAGTAGCTCTCCAGGACTGGAGTTGGAGACCCCTGCTATAGATAGATAGATAGATAGATAGATAGATAGATAGATAGATAGATAGATAGATAGATAGAATTTTATTTGTTGTTGGGGGCATTTTGTCTTATTGCAGCAGCCCAATAAATAAATAAAGAAAATATTGTTTTACAGGACTATAACAAGCAACAAGAAAAACATACAGTGCTAGAATAATTAAAAAGAAAGAAAACTGAAAAGAAAGAAAAACTTCTAACTTAATTTTTCTTAAGTATTCAGTGTTAGACTGTCGGAGATGTGCAGCATTTCTCATAATGGTGCTCGGTTTTGTCTTCATTCCTTCCTTTGCTATGACCTCCAAGGACTCCAGAGTAGATCCTATAACTGACCCTGCTGATTCAGTGGGCCTCTCTTTAAGTGATGTTAGTCCAGCACACAACAGCATAGAAAATTACACTGGCCATCACAGAGTTATAGAAGACATGGAGGATATCATTTCCCACATTAAAGGAACACCAGTCTCCTAAGGAAAAAAACAGCCTGCTCTGCCCTTACTTGTATAGTTCCTCTGTGTTACAAGACTAGCCCAGCCTTTCACTGATATGGACCCCCAAGTACTTGCAGGAGTGCACCAGTTCTACATCCACTCCTTGAATAGTGACTGGACTCTTTGGTGCAGTCAATAACCAGTTCCTTGGTTTTTCTGATGTTAAGATACAGATAATTCTTTCTGCACCAAGAAACGAACTTCTCTATCTGACTCCTATACAGTGCCTCATCCCCTTTATCAATACAACCCATAAGTACAGAATAATGTAAGTTTCTGCAAGTGATAAGACCTGGTGTTTTATTTATAGCCAGAGGGGTACAGAGTGAAGAGCAAAGGAGGCAGGACTGACCCTGGTGGTGTTCCAGTGTTTCTCACATCTGTATAAGTAATGCAGTCCTAGAGTCCCACTAACTATAGTCTGCCCGACACATAGTCCATTATCCAGGACACCACAGGCTCCACATACCTTGGAGTTGGTTACCCCTTAACAGGAAGGGCTGGATGATACTGAAGGCACTTGAGAAATCAGAAAACATAATCTTCAAAGTGCAGCCAGCTTTTTCCAGGTGAGAATAAGCCTTGTGGAGCAGATAGATAATTACATCCATCACTCATTTATTCTTGGACCAGTCTGTTAAAGGTCAAACAGACATTTAGATTTATTTGCCTAGCAGACACATTTAACCAAATCAACTTTCAAAAGAAGTAAACGCTCGAATAACATTAGACTAGGGCCTGTTTGTTCAATAAATGTAAAAGAACAAGTAAAAAAAGTTCATTGCCACAAGATTACAATCAATAAAACAATTAAACTTAAACAAATAACCTAGAATATAAAGTACTACAGCAGAGTTTTTTTTCTTCTTCTTTTCGATTAGACAGATATTCACAGAACAGATGGGCCTTAAATCACTTCTTAAATACATTTAGTGAGTCAGCAGTATTGATGGAGGTGGGCAGCCCATTCCACCAACTCAGAATCACACAGGAAAAGAGGCTTGATTGACCCTTAGAACAGCAGTAGAATTCTATGGCTCAGAGTAAAAATAGTCCAAATTACATATTATTTTGAGTCAATGGACATGCAGAATCTTACCTGCATAGTGCAATTCAGTTTTAAAATTAAGCTTTCCTTTGAATGCCATCACTAACTACTGAGCTGCATTGATGTTTGCAGGCACTTTGAGCAGATTTCAGAAAATGTCCGGATGAGTTATTTAACAAGCTGTTTAACCATTTATTTATCTTCTGAGTCTGATTTCTCCTTTCCAGATAAAATTAATACACCCATATTTTTAATTATTGTTAAGAATTAGATTGAGTTGCATAAACCCAGGCAGTGTGCCCTCTTGACTGTGGTGTAAGATCATAAAGTACAACTTTTCCAATGTGTTTTTTTCTCTAATGATAAGTCGTTAAGTGTTGTTAGCAACAGTAATAATACTATTGTTAGCCTTCTAACATTTACCATTTAATATATATATAAAATAATTATATATATATTACATACAATATATTTCTATATAGGGCGGCACAGTGGCGCAGTGGTAGCGCTGCTGCCTCGCAGTTAGGAGACCTGGGTTCGCTTCCTGGGTCCTCCCTGCGTGGAGTTTGCATGTTCTCCCCGTGTCTGCGTGGGTTTCCTCCGGGCGCTCCGGTTTTCTCCTACAGTCCAAAGACATGCAGGTTCTAAATTGGCCCTAGTGTGTGCTTGGGGTGTTTGTGTGTGTCCTGCGGTGGGTTGGCACCCTGCCCAGGATTGGGTCCTGCCTTGTGCCCTGTGTTGGCTGGGATTGGCTCCAGCAGACCCCCGTGACCCTGTGTTCGGAATCAGTGGGTTGGAAAATGGATGGATGGATATTTCTATATATATATATATATATATAGTATATAATAAATATATATATAAAAATATTGAATATAATAAATATATATATATAAATATTGTATATAATATATATATATACACACACCAGTAATGGCACACTACATGGTAACATTCAGTAAATACACTTGACTTGAGCATTCATAGTTTTCATACTCTTTCTCTGTACATTTATTTATTTATAAAGCACTTTAAAAACTCAAGGCTGACCAAAGTACTGTACAATAAAAACCCAGCATATCAGACACACAAAACCAAAGGGTAAATTAAACAGAAACGCATAAACACATAAGAACTGAAGAGATTCTTAATAAAAAGTATACAGTTAGCCAACATCTCATACTCGGTTAAAAGCCAGAGAGTAAAAATGTGTTTTTATAAATGATTTAAATGCAGCTAGCGAAGGTGCCTGCCTAACATGCAATGGCAATTTAACATTTGTTTGCTCAGAGGTTGATGCGCTTGTTGCTTCCTGAGCAGCTCTTCTTTTCTCCATGCTAGCGGCCCACTTCTTCTCTTCTTTTGTCGTCATCTTTTCGGCTTAAAACTGATTAAGTTGGTGTTTGTGTTGCAATTACTTAGTACGTTTTCTTTAATTTTTCACTTAAGATGGCACTTAAGTCTTCAATCTGCCTTAAAGAATGATTTAAAATATGAAGAGGTAGGAGAAGTGACCGCGAAGGTGGTAGGCATAAGAATGGCGCCCGTCCACCCTGCTGGCCATTGCCAAGAGTTGATTCATTGGTCAATCATCACCTCGAAAGCAGATAGTAGACGTCACATAGTATTTGTATACCAAATTTCAGGTCAATTTCAGGTTTATGAGCTACAGGTGATTTAAAATCCTGCACAGACAAATGGACAGCCATATATATATATATATATATATATATATATATATATATATATATATATATATATATATAGTAGAAGAAAAGAATAGGCAAAGGTTTCCATGCTGAAAAATAAAAGATTACAGACACGGGTTTCTTTGGCAGTGTAGCCTTTGTCAGGTGTGTGTCAAAGATGCCAATGCGGGGCCCACTCCTACACACACACACCCCTTCACACTGGTACAGATCAAATTTACAGTTGTACTAGCATACATGTCTTTAGCATGTGGGAGGTATACTGAAGCGCCTGTAAACCCCACATAAATATAGAGAGGACATACAGATTCCTCACATTCCTCACAATGATATATTTTTGTTACAATGCATAAATGCTTCTGGAAATGTTCTTGAAGTAAGCTATTATGCAAAATCCCTGTATTTCCAAAGGTTTTAAACCTTTACTCTTTTCAGAAATAAATAGAGAAGTTTATCAGAAACATCTAAGACTTTATCCAAAAAAGGAGGTCATACATGTGCAAGGGTAACTACAGTTCTTCTTTTTCTTCTTTTTGTTTTTGCGCTATATTTTAAAGGTTCCTCGTCAGCCAGCCAGCCATTTTTGACAAAGCGATGGCACGACACATTCTTTTTTACAATGACAATGAAAACAGTTAAAGTATTCAAATAACTTAACATATAGTGTGTCCATTTTTGTCAAACGAACAAGTGTCGCCAGCCCTTTGAAATCAGTGTGTGTATAGTGCATATCTGTAAGCTAGTTTTAAAATACGAGGCAATTGCAGGTGATCATAGCAGATGTGTAGTTGCAAAGAAGAAACACTAAATAATGAATTCATCTTTGTACTTACTTTGTGATGTTTTGCTAAACACAAGCTTCTGTCCTTTGTGCTGTGCCCGTGTAAGATGCCAATCGTGCTTATCATTAATAATTAGGTCAGTTCGAGATACAGGCTCACTTAACTGGCCTCTTGACTTGTTTTAACTCAGAGCAGGGCTAACCACAAGCCAGAGAGTCACACACACAGAAATGTGCTTCCTGTATTGTGTCACTGTTTTGAGGCCTCATTTTGAAAAAAAAAAGTTATATATGTTGCAGTAAAGCAGAAAGCCACAAACTGTGCTCTGCATATGACTAACACGATGGAAAAGAAAAATCGAAAATTTTACGAAAGTACAGACCAGCAAAGAAACAAGCATGACTGCTACAGACAGTGCATAATTAAACTTCATGGTGTTTGAGTTAAGTGTATGTAAAAGTGTTTAAAATCCAAGTTAGTTGATTTAGTATTTTCTAATATGCTATTTGAGATAACAATTGAAAGAAAAAAGGGCAAAAGAAAAAACAGACACTCACACAAAATCATTTGCCTTTTATTAATTAATCCCTAAAAAACATTTTGTTTTATTAGAGAACTTTGTCATTGGTTAAACTAATCAAACCATCTCTAGTCTTTGCAGCCATCTGCTGACAGTTTTCCTTGGTTTATATCTCATATTTATTATATAGTTAAGCACTGTTCCTTTTTGAAACTGACATCATGTTAGTGTAGGGATCATAGGTAGACATTTTCGTAAATACAGCTACACCAGAGTGTAATGTTGAGTCCAGCATGGAGCATTATCTCCAAGTTCAAGTCAAGGGAGGTTATGCTTAAATTACACAGCATACTAGTGAGGCTTCACCTGGAGTACTCTGGGTAGTTTTGGTCTCCATATTACAAAAAAGATATAATAGCACTAGAGAAAGTCCAGAGGAGAGCAGCTGGGATGATTTTAGAACTTAGAGGTATGAGCTATGAGGAGAGATTGAAGGAATTTAACCTTTTCAGGCAATCTGGCAATCTGAGATTAAGATGCAACATGATTGAAGTGTTTAAAATTACAAAAGGAATTAGTATCTTGGATCCCAGCCGTTTCTTTAAAATAAATTCTGCAAAAAGAACACAGGGAGATGTTTGGAAATGTGTTTGGGGAAGATTACACACAAATGTTAGAAAGTTTTTCTTCACACAAAGAACCAAAGACAAATAGAATAAATCACCAAGACGTGTGGCAGAGAGCAGGACTATAGACAAACACACACAGTATATATATAGGCTTAAATAAATCATTTTAGATATATGCTATACATTCGTTCAGGTATATACAGTACATTGGATATTTAGTGTAGGTCGGTTCAGTATATATAAATCGGTGTGAATTAAACAGTTTGAATTAACAGGCAGGCACAGTGCAGCAATGTAAATTTAGCATCTCAGGTTTACGTCATCATTGCCCCAACACAGTAATCATTATTGTAGATTTTGTAATACAAGAAACACATACTTGTCCGGCTTCTTTTATTTTGCTTGCCATCGGTGCTCGATTCCAAAGCACTTTTCTTTTCTTTCATTATTTAAAACAATTGCACCAGTCACCGTCTCCTTGCAGCGCTCTGTCCCATCCCAGCTTGTTCCGCCTGTCTCTCTTGCTCCATGTGTTCCTCCCATCACAGATTTATTTTAAAAGTCGACTTGTCAGGCAGTGTTGATCATAGCCTCTGTACGTCTCTTTTTTTTATTTTAACCATATTATATTAAATGCTAGATTTTATTAACTGAAAGCTTCATGGTAATTTCTGTTATTCCTCATTGGAAGCAATGGGAAATATTGGAACTGTGTGGTTTCCTATGAACGCTGATTAGTGAGCAGGTCGTAATAACATACAATATATACATAAGCTGATTTTATTAACTTCTAGTTTAATATTTAGCTTTATTTTTTCACTGTCAAGGATATGCAAGTACAAGAAATTTTCAGAGCTCCAGACAAGTAAGCAATACCACCCTGGGATGAGAGGGGGCGCTTTTGCTAATGTGACATTTTTTGTTCTACAGTTCAGGGTGATGTTGACTGGAAGACGAGTAATGGCACTTTCGTGCTTCTGTAACCAAAACTCACCAGTTCCAGGAACCAGTCCTTGTCACTGCCTGGGTGGATCAAGTAGTTAAGAGTCCTTTAAAACCACTGGAAGGAGGCAGTCATATTTTAGACTCCTACTGCTGCCCTCTGATGCTCATGGACAGGCGTAACATTTCTAAATCCGATGTTATAGACTTATCATGGATATCATGCATTTATAGTTGAATTGTGTTGGTTTTTTAGACAGGCTTACATCTGCACACCTTCAATAGATTTGCCAAATCAGAAAAACGAAAAGCAGTCTAAAGCAAAGTTCTTCATTTAGTGATTCTTCTTTTTGTTTTATTTAGTTTGTTCTTCCCTTTTTATTTCAAAGTTTGGACACATGTCGCTCTGTGCAGCCGTTATTCAAATCGTGGCCACTGTTCTGCCATAGATCAAATGGTATACACATCATGTTTTAAAAATAAAAAATGGACAAACAAAAAGTGTCCATGAAAACAATCACACAAAATGGTGGCACCCATAGAAGAACAAATAGTGTAGCAATGCCTATGACGCTAACCATACAAAATTGTAGTGTCTATAGAAAAACAAATAGTGATGCAATTTCATCACTAAAATAACAAAATAAATTACTTTCAGGATTAAAAATGAAAGAAAATTAAATTGACAGTTACCTTCACCAAATCCCAATGTCATGTTAGTTGACGTGACAAGAGAAATATTGCAAATAAAAGTATACCACTCCATCCATCGACATTGTTTGTTTGAATAATTCCTGGGTTCTGTTTGCACAGTAAACTCTCTTGCCACGGATCGCTCTCACTGCATTGGTTCTCCAATATGATGAGTGGCAGCAGGGGCTTTGGTTATATTTGCACATTGCTTCCTGATTCCTATTATAGAAGACTAGCAAAATACCAGCATTTCGCAGCGGAGAAGTTGTGTGTTTAAGAAGTAATAAAAAAGAAAAGGAAACATTTTGAAAATAACGTAACATGATTGTCAATGTAGTTTTGTCACTGTTGTGAGTGATGAGTGTTGCTGTCATATATACTGTATATATATATATATACACACACATATAAACATATATATATATACATATCCATACATATATACATATACACATATATATATACATACACACACATATATAAACATATATATACATATACATACATATCTACATATATACATATACACACATATATATATATATATATATATACACACACTCTTTGGAGTGCGAGCAACTGTTACTGGGGGTGCCAGAATCCATCAAGGAAGAAAAATGAAAAACATTATTTGTACAAAATCTTTATTTATCCATTCCTAAATAATTAAATGGGCAGGCTATTTCATATCAGTGCAATACGCTGTTTGTTAAAATGGATGACTCCCGCTCTTACGTGCAAGTCTGCGTGGATATTATGAACTATCGTATCTGTTCAAATTCTATTTAAACTTTAAATAGAAGGAATTTTTATTTAGTCGACAGAAATATCTTTGGTAGGAATGTAAGTTTAATGTAGGCATCATTGCATAAATTTTTCTTCATCATAGAAATGTAAAGAGTAAATTCTTCTTAAATACATTCCAACCAAAGATATTTGTGTCGACTAAATAGAACTTGAAAAGATATATTTTTTCGAATGTGATCGCGCAATTCGATCGAGTTGACGCGCACTACATCGAGCCCACGTGCTATTGTGGTTTCGTCTGCGTGCCTCAATAAGTCACCCTCCCCTCGCTTTTACTTTTTTACCATTCATCTAATGAATACACTGAGTATGGCTTTACCAAAACAATCATTGATGGCGAATAAAGTATCCATTATTCATAAAGCTTCAATTGGTGACCTTTTGGTCTTTCTGCGTTAACCGCATATTTTTTCATACGTCTCAAACCAAGGGGATGCGAGGGTAAAATGAATCGGGAAGCGCTGATATATATGTATGTGTGTGTATATATATATTGAAATAGTTTTACTGTGAAATAATGCAAAGAGTACACAACATGTGTTTCACCCTAATTTTGGGGTCATCAGGCGTACATACTCAGTGCACCCCCTCTCAGGAATCGAACCTCAGACATCGGCACTAGAGGCGAAGCCTCTACCATTGCGCCATGGCATGTGGTTTGTCTATTTGAGAGTATGTAGATCGGGGTATATATATACAGTACATATATATATATATACCCGCGCTTCGCAGCGGAGAAGTAGTGTGCTAAAGAAGTTATGAAAAAGAAAAGGGAACATTTTAAAAATAACGTAATATGATTGTCAATATACAGTAATTGTTCTGTGAGTGTTATGAGTGTTGCTGTCATCAAGGATTTGAATATCATTAATTCTTTCAATCAGGTTCGTATTTGTAGGATGTGTTGTGTTCAAGTTACATTCCGTGTTTGTCAATCGTTGTAAAGATAACAGGTTTCATTCATCGATTCGTTTCTTACTGCATCAATAAACAGCTCGTCTTCCTCTTAGATGTGACACACTGCATGCACGGGTTTTTTTTTACACTGTCTTCCTTTAGTGGGATATTCACTTTTTCCATTGTGTGCTTTGTTTCCACAGTAGCTGCACTTATGAATATGCTTGTATGTATCACACGCTTCATATTTTTTTGCTGCCTTCTCAATTGTGTAATTCGGTTTTTGTTCAGCACTCTTTGGAACTGTTGCTTTTTGTCTGTGCACTGCGTCAGTTCACATGAGCCGCTCGGTGTACATGCATCGAAGGTTCCCAGCTGTGCTGGTGCCATCTCGTGCGATGTCCACGGCTGTATTTAATGTTAGCTAAAACCCGCCACTTAAAAGTTTCTCTCGCAGTTTTGCTGAGTTTGTGCCAAACACCACCCTGACCATCTCATCTTCCTCTGCATAAGCACAGTCCTTCACTCGTGAATATTTAGCGGCAGTGTTTCTATTGGATTGCCGCTGACGGACGGCCTTATATGGGCAGGCACTAAATTTTGTGGGAGGCGTAACTCCGCCTCCCACGGCCATCGAGCAGAAGTCTATTATACTATATGGCCGAAAAAATAGGTGCCAGTTATGACCATTACGCGTAGAATTTCGAAATGAAACCTGCTTAACTTTTGTAAGTAAGCTGTAAGGAATGAGCCTGCCAAATTTCAGCCTTCTACCTACACGGGAAGTTGGAGAATTAGTGATGAGTGAGTGAGTCAGTGAGTGAGTCAGTGAGGGCTTTGCCTTTTATTAGTACAGATAAATGACTTGGGGTTTGTCAGGTCATTTAAGTAGGAATTAATGTCCTCAGAGAAGGCCCAAAAGTGTCAAAGACTGCTCCAATCCTCAAACTTTTAAAATTAATTATCTTGAAGTGGTTCCTGGTTATGGCTTACAACTCTCTTTTTCAGTCAGTTATTCAACAATTTTAAAATCAGGGGATAAGCAAGACAAACGTTTGAATAGCAGGTGAGAAACATGACAGGGAAAAAGGGATGAAGGAATAGAAAGTGTGACAGAGTCTGCAATTATTTTAGGCTGGCAAGTTGAGTTCAAGTTCAAATTCATTGTCACATGTATAGAGTAGAGTGAAATTCTGCTTTTCATGTCTGCCCATTGTTAAGTATGTAGCCTGCACCATAAACAGCAAGTATTCCTAGTGTCACAGAAGGCTGGGGTCAGACCCAGCTGGTACGCCTGGAAGGACCGGGATGTGGTCTATACATCCCCCGGGCCACAAGGGGGAAACCGCCCTGGATGTTGAGGGGACCACGGGGAAGGAGCAAGGAGGCTCAAGCCCAATGGAGCACGTGGCCACCACCAGGGGGCGCCCCGAGTGTCGTGGAGCCTGGGAGATCGATACTTCTGCCACACCTGGGAGGGTGGAGGAAGGACCTTCCAGGAACACCCGGAGTGCTTCCGGGTGCAAGGGCAGCACTTCCACCACACCAGGAAGTGCTGCAGGGAAGAGTGTCATCAGGCTCCTGGAACACATCCAGGTGGGAATAAAAGGGGCCACCTCACTCCAATCAGAGAGCTAGAGTCAGGAGCGGGAGCAGGACGAAGCTCTGTGAGGAGAGGAAAGGTGGCCCACAGACACAGGAAGAGAGACCCGTGGAGAGGGTGATTGGTGCTGGGGGCAATGTGTGTGGTGTGGGTCTTATTTGTGTTAATAAACGTGTGTTTTTGGTAAAGTGCTGGTGTTGGTCTGATGGTGTTCGGACCCAAGCTCACACTAGTCAAACAGTTGCACAGTGTAACCCACCCAAATAGAAATGAGTGCAAATCCCATGGAGTTTTCTTTTCTGTTTCTTTGCTTTATACCTTGTTACTTTTCTGGTCCTTTATTTGTGTTAACAAAAAATGTTTTCTCCTGACTTTCTCCTTTTCCGCTTTCATTATGGGTTTGGGCATGGCACAAGGGCACTCTCTATTACCCATGACATGTTATTACTAGCCAAAATCAGTTGGAAGCAAACCTATCATCAACATTAATCATTTTCAGAAATAGTAAGTGGATTTCTGAAATGGCATCTCATTTTTCTTTAGTTAATTTTGGTACAGTGTGTAGTTAAATGTCTGAACACAAAATTGAATTAAAAGGTGTTTTTTTTTCATATTACTCATTTTTATATTTTTCCTTTGGAAAATCTATAATTTTATAGATCATTATTAGAATACATTCATACTTGAGGTGAGCCTGAATTATATGGTCTTCTGTCAGACGTCTGCCTGTTGCTAGTCTTTTTATATAATGTAGTCGACAATTTCACAAGGTTGTTATGGTTAGCCAGGGTTATTGCCCTGGCTTAAGTTTGTTTTCATTTTATTTAATTGTTTTTTATAAATTATTATTGTCATGTGTATCTTGTTTTTAATGTTATTTTTGGTTTTATTGTGTGATTGAAATACTGTTTATATATTTATTGTATTTTGCTTTGAGTATATTCCTTGTGATTTGTAGCTGGAACCCCAAGAGGCGGGGCCACCCTGACATTAGTGCTGCCTTTCTACCTGAGAATGGGGAGTTGGTCCTTCAGTGGGTCATTGACGTTCAAACAGTGCTTACTGTGAGGTATTGTTTCCCTGGTTTCTGATTTCTTGTCACTTTTTGCCATTTTTGCTACTTTTTGAATAACTAATAACTTTTTTGTCATTCATAAAATATTGTTTTGATTTGTTTCTAAAGTCAAAGGTTTTCAATTCCTTCTCCATTTTTGGTGTTTTTTTCATATATTTTGTGATATATTTTAAACTTGAAAAGCAAGGGCCCCTTTTTAGGAATATGCAGGTTAAAGCCTGCATGTAGAGTTTAGAGGCTGGTTGCCAGGGGCTATACTATATCTGAGCAAGCTAAGGTCCTAGCCTGCTTTGTAGGACTTTTAGGAGGCCTCACACACTGTATGATATGTTTGTGGGCTCTAATCACAATAAAATGCCTTAAATTGCAGGATAATATGATCTTATTGTAATAAGTAAACATTTCCTAATGAGATCTTTTCCTTTAAAACTATTGTAATAGCTGATGGGATTGGAATCGGCTTCCCAAATAGGATGGATGGACCTTTATATTCCTGGGAGAGACCTATGTAATGGAAGGACAGGGGGAACTGCCTAGAAAGGCTATAGACTCCCCCAGTGCACTAGGTAGTAGCGTTCCTTTGTTGGATCACCCATATGCATAATTGTGGGGCAACCTGGGAATTGTAGTTCCATTAAGCAGCCCTGTGGGGTGCCATAGGAGCTGGAGAGAGCAGGTAATCCTATCTGAGGGTCTTCTGCTTGGCCTGAAAGTGCTTTCTCCATGCAGTGTTGTGGCACTGGAAGTAATCCTGGGTTTGGCTTAAAGGGAGACAATTAACCTCACTTGAACAGTTGGAGTGAGAAGAGGAGAACAACAAGACTTGCATGGGAAGTTTGGGGGAGGAAAATAAAGAGAAAAAGCAAAAGCTTTGTGTTTATTGTGAGGAAGTCTGTATCTAGGTATATTTTTTTAACAAATCTAACTGTATTTGAATCTGGGACTGTTGCGGTGATGTTTGATCTCGGGTTTGGTGCTGTGAAACTCCCCCAACAGGTCACACCATGTAAATGTCTCACCTTTTCACAAACCTTTTGAAAACTATACACAAAACAATGAACAGCTAAAAGAATTACAAAGGCATTTTTTATTTTGCATTAACATTTGTATTTGTTACGTTTTTTTGGCAATGATGTATACTATGCTGGAAACATTTGAATGGCAGTGTCATTCTACACTTTTAATTTATTTTTGAATACAATTTGCACTTGGTTTTTCCTATGTAAATGTAAGGAAAATGATTATTTCAATCAAACATGTAAAATGTTTGTTTTTACTAAATTTAAGTATAATATGCTTCAATATCTGTACCTTATAATAAAAAAGACTATCCCCTTTATTTTCTTTAACTTTTCTTTCAATTCAAATACTACGAGGCACTCACCAGAAGATAAGCTGAAATTCATTTTAATACGGCAAGCCTGTTAGCTCTGCCTCTCTATTTATGAATCAGCAGATACGATCCATAGTACACATCAACTGGTGGTACTAAATCCCTTTTTTACCAGGCAATGTTTCTGCCCAAAATTAAATAAATTATTAAGTAGACTTATTAAAACTACATTACACATTTTGTTCCTCATGTGTTGCAGTTTTTCAAATTTAATTGAAAAGTCTGTAAATTCTCTTATAGCCTGGAGAACTGGATCAAGTTCCTGTTGATCTCTGAAACATTTCTGCAGCCTACAAAATGTAACAAGGCAAAATTTTTTATTTAGTTGCATTTTCATTTGTTCTCTAATTTTTACACATAAATTTATTTTAACACAGTATAGGACAAGAATTAAAATAAATACCTGCAAGTGCCATTGACAAGCGAAATTCATCATTGAGAATTTGTAAAATCTCTCTGACTCCATCTTCTCCCTGTATTGATGTAAAAAGTAAAAAAAATCTCTAAAAACCTGTAAGTAAGTGAGAAAAGACTAAATTCAAATCAAAATGAACACATTTTTGTGATATTCGATACAGCAATTATCCTGATTTCTTTCATCGGTTCACTAGTCAAATAGGTAACAGACATCTGGAGTCAACCTTGGTCGAATTGCAATTCAAAAACTGGGCTCAGAAAAGAAACAAATAGATGGGTTGGATTGCATTTTACTTACTTTATACGCGAGTCCCCAAACTACAGGCCTTCCAATAAAAACACACTTGGCTCCGAGTGCCAGTGCCTTCAAAACATCACTTCCAGTACGAATTCCTCCATCTAAATACACTTCAATTCTGCCTTGAACGGTATCTACTATTTCTGAAAGGGCATCTATCTGTTAAAAGAGGAAGACAAGACAAAGTCAAGAGTTTTGTGGAAGAGGGAAGCAGAACCAAAGAAAGTAACTGAGTTACAGTGTAAACAGCAAATACACTTAAAGTGATAGGCATCCAGTTTGGTTGTCTAACATTCCTCAATTGTGTCTTAAATAATAGCTTACTCAGTTTGGTCGTTGCATCTTGTCAAGCTATTCTGTTATCAATCAGGACTGGATATTCAGTTTACCATGAAGAAACACTTTTACCCTTAGGTTAAAGTTTGGAAAAAGATGATATGAAAAATTTGCATCATACCAGTAGTTTCAGTTTTTGGATTATTAAGATTTGTGAGTTTCATGAGGGAAGGATGTATTGACTTAGATGTATTAGGAAAAAATTAGAAATGAAACCCTTCAAGCAGGAAAGCAGGTCGGCAACAGGCCAAAACTAAGGAATAATCTTTAGGAAGGTATGTGAAATTCTAAAGAATGTGGTGATAAGTCAGTTAAAACAAAGCCATTGAAAGTTCCCATGTGAAACTTTCACTTTCACTTTCAGTCCCAATGAATAGTGAAGAAGTCACAATGCATACTTTGTTTTTTAATATTTTTACCTTGAATTCCAGAAGGCTTTTGATAAGGTACCACAATGAAAGCTTAGCGATCAAAGAAGTGGGATTTCAGGGAGTGGTGTGTTGGTGGGTCCAGAATTGGAAGGAAGCAAAGGGTAATGGTTAAGGGAACTGTTTCAGAATTAGCTGACATTAAATCTGGTGTCCATCAGGGATCAGAGCTGGGGCTGCCACTCTTTTTAATATACATAAACAATCTGGACAAAAATATAATAAATCAGCTGGTTATGTTTTCAGATGTTACAAATCTAGGTGAAGGCCAGATAATGGAGAACTTGGACAGCATAAAGGCTTAGGTAGATTTGAGGCAGATTAAATTTAATTTAAATAATAAGGAAGTAAAAATGTTAAATCTGAATGCACAATGGGAAGTCTGAAACTTGAAAGTACACTTTATGAGAAGGACCTAGGAGTCATAGTGGACTTGTCGCTATCCACATCCAGATTGGTACAGAAGTGATCAAGAAGGCTAATAGGATGTGTCACACACGTGCCATTAAGAGGAAGCTGAGTGAAACAAATGGAGGTAATTACCTGCCAGGCCAGGGGGTGGCAAGGTGCGCTAAACCGACTTCTGTTATCTCTACAGACCAGATACCGGAAAACCTACATGATTTATCATCAACAATGTCACTTTCGGTTCCGGCGCTGCAAAAGATGTCACCTCCAGGTCCGGCGCCACGAAAGACACCACTTCCGGTTCCGGCCACAGATGCCATCATTTCCATTTTTGGCCTTTAAAGCCGCCATCATATCACAACTTCATCAGTTCAGTTTGGAACTCAATGAGAGCACATCTCAGATTATTTCTATAGCCTTTTGCAGCCAGGGACAATATACAGGTTGCTGCCCCAAACCTCTTTTTCATTTTCAGATGTTAAGTTATATATCACAATGTGGAGAGGACACGTCAAGGGGAGTTATCTTTAAATTATATAATTCACTAGCGAGGCCTCACCTGGAGTATTGTGTACAGTTTTGGTCTTCATATTACAAAAAAAACTGATTTTAGAACTAAGAGGTATGAGCTACAGTATGAGGACATACTGAAGGAGTTGAACCTTTTCAGTTTAACAGAGATTAGAGGGACATTTTTAAGATTATGAAAGCAATTAGCACAGTAATAATAATAATAATAATAATAATAATAATAATAATAATATACATTTTATTTATATAACACCAGTTATTATTTTAAAATAAATTCTGCAACAGGAACATGAGGACAAGGTTGGAAACTTATTAAGGGCAAATTCCACTCAAATGACACATGGAATAAATTGCCAAGCAGCTTGGTGGACAGTCTCTATAGACCTTAAAATCTCAACTTGATATTATTTTGGACTATCAAGAATAGGATGGATAAGCTTGTTGGAATGAATGGCCTTTAGTTGTCAATTTATCTAATGTTTTACTGTTCTATGTCTACAATTTGGTTTTATAAAATCAGTGTGATTTTTATCTATTATTTTCAAATAACTTGTCAAAAAATGATATATATATATATATCTATACTAATAAAAGGCAAAGCACTCACTGACTCACTGACTGACTCATCACTAATTCTCCAACTTCCCGTGTAGGTAGAAGGCTGAAATTTGGCAGGCTCATTCCTTACAGCTTGCATACAAAAGTTAGGCAGGTTTCATTTCTAAATTCTACACGTAACGGTCATAACTGGAACCTACTTACGTACATATACATGGCCATAGCCTGCAGCTCGGTCGCCGTGTGAGGCGGAGTTGCGTCCCTCATTGTCACACCTCCCACATAATTGAGTGCCTGCCTATATAAGGCCGTCTGTCTGCAGCTATCCAATAGACATGCTGCCGCGAAATATTCGCGGGTGAAGGACTGTTCTTATGCAAATGAAGATGAGATGGTCAGGGATAGACTAGTGTTTGGCACAAAGTTAGCGAAAGTATGAGAGAAACTTGTAAGTGCCGGGTCTTAGCTAACATTAAATAAAGCCATGGACATCGCAAGATCGCACAACATAGCACAAGCACAGCTGAGAACCTTCGATGCATGTACTCCGAGCGGCTCACGTGAACTGACTTTGCAGGACTGGGAAAGGTAAACCCGTCCATGCAGTGTGTGATGTCTCAGATAAAGAGAAAGATGAACTGCTTATTGATGCAGTAGGAAACGAACAACCCTCTGACGCTGAACAAGCCTTTGTACGCATATCAATAGGAAAGCAAGGTGTAAAGCTAAAGTTTAAATTACGTTCATAGAAACACTGCAGCTAAATATTAGCAGGCAAATCCATAACTTAATACCGGGAATGCCTGTTAAACATCTTAGATTCATGAGTACCGATTTGGGTAGTGACCACTGTGATCAATGAAACCTGTTTAAAAAACACATTACACAATTGAGAAGGCAGCAAAAGAATATGAAGCGAGTGACACATACAAGCATATTCATAAGTGCACCTACTGCGAAAAAAAAAGCACGGTGTAAACCTTAAGTTTAAATTAAGTTCATAGACAGGCTGCTGCTGGCGTTTGTCATTCCTACGATGAATACGATATTTGCGAGATACAAGTTTAATGAGAAGACGCAGGGTATAAACAAGACTTTTGATCACTTGTAACAGAGTTAAAATTGCTGTAACGGAGTTAAAATTGCTGGTGAAGGACTATGCTTATGCAAACGAAGATGAGATGGTCAGGGATAGAACAGTGTTTGGCACAAACTCAGCAAAAGTGCGAGAGAAACTTTTAAGTGCTGGGTCTCAGCTAAAATTAAGTAAAGCCGTGGACATCGCCAGATCGTACGAGATAGCACAAGCACAGCTGAGAAGCTTCGATGCATGTATTCCAAGCGGCTCACGTGAACTGACTTTGCACGACTGGGAAAGGTAAACCCGTGCATGCAGTGTGTGATGTCTCAGATAAAGAGGAAGACGAGCTGATATTCGCAGGCAAATCCACAACTTAATACCAGGAATGCCTGTTAAACATCTTAGATTCACGAGTACCGATTTGGGTAGTGAACACTTTGATGAATGAAACCTGTTATCTTTACAATGGTTGACAAACACAGAATATAACTTGAACACAACACATCCTCCAAATACGAACCTGATTGAAAGAAATGATGATAATCAAATCCTTGATGACAGCAACACTCATAACAGGGACAAAACAATTACATTGACAATCATTTTACGTTATTTTTAAAATGTTTCCTTTTCTTTTTCATAACTTCTTTAACACACTACCTCTCCGCTGCGAAGCACGGGTATTTTGCTAGTATATATATATATATATATATATATATATATGGGTGTACCATTATGTCCTCCAAAATTCACCTACATGCCTAGATTTATAAATCATTAGGGCAGTGTATTTATTAATTCAAGATGAACATACTAGCTGTAGACTAAACACAACTATTACAATCTAGGAACTCAATTCACTAGCTAAACAGTCAATACAGACCAAATAAAGAAAATTGACTTACCAGTAATGTACTTTTTTTCATGTCTTACATGAACATTTGAGATAAGCAGAAAACATGTGTAATCCAGCAGTGAAGACATTTTCTATGCAGAACAAAGTATTTTCATTATGGTCAGCTAATTTACCCTTTAAATGAAATACTGCAAATTTTTTGTATTTTCAATTTTTTTTTTAACACACACGGTGAAAATCCTGGAGTACTGATCAGGTAGTGACATCACGCATGTGTGTATATGCTGAAAATTATTCACGAATGTGTGAAGCAGATTAGGCAGTGCTGTAAAGTAACGTGGAATATAGTTACAGTACACATGTGTTGGACACAAATTGGGCAGAGAGTGCAGATCGGGTAGTGACATGTCCACTCAGTGCATTTGCAGGGAAAAATTCAGTGCCAAGATCACCAGAGAACACAGCAACTTCACAGCAAAAAATGCTTGGGGAATTTCACTGATCCACACTAGTGATAGTAAATCATTGGGTAGGCTAGTGCTTTTTCCACCAATGGAAGTTGGGTGTAAGTTCCTGCTAGAGGATTTGCACTTGTATCACAGCTGGAGCTGTAAAGTAGGACTTTCCTTGAGTACTACCCTTGGTTTTCAAAGAGAACAGTTAGAAAGCTCTGCTTTGCAATAATCACATCCAGATGTACACGTTTTCAAAAATCTAACTTTATCTGGACCAAGAGAAAAAGAGTGGCAGGGAAGAAAAAAGAATGTCAGAAGTAATCATTGCAGCAAGAGTAGCCTAACAGTTCATATGGATTATTTCTAACTTAATTAATAGAATACAAAATAAAGAATTATACAATAAATGCCTGCAACAAAAGCCCTGAACATAATATATGGCTTCACACCTGATATAAATGGCACAAACATTTATCAATAAGCAGAAAAATGTGCTGTTGAATCACATGGATTTTAACAACGATGAGACAAAAAGCTTCACTCCCTGACAACTTTCAGTGTCGGCACCTACGTAGAAAAACTAAGCCCACACAACAGTGCTGAAACCTGAATAAACAAAAAAAAAAAACGTAATTTGAAAAACAAACAAAGCAGGCAAGAGAACAAAAAAGGTTCCTGACAAATGGAAGAGCACAGGAGAATTCATTGATGTTATCAGTGCCTGCTTTACTCAATATGTCACCAATGAGAGGAGAAGCTTGTCTAGATTTATTATTTTGTGATAATCAGAATAGAATTTAGTAGATGAAGATAATTGATCCTTTTAGGATTGAGTGATCATAATTTAATATTTGCTGTATTTTGGCAGAGTTTACTGTTCATACAAAGACTACTAAATCTGAGCAAGGGTAGATTTTGAATAAATATGTCAAAGTGTAAAAGAGAGAAACTGGAAAAAGCGTTGTCATATATGCCTCACTTTGTCAGTGTTGTGATGTGAGATTTTACATATAACTTGATAAATGTTTTGTATGTCTTTATTTATAATTTAGGCAAACCAAGTGGTGAGAGGTATTCATGTTTGCCTTCCCCCATCCCCCTTTTTACGACTGTCTCTTTGTAATTTTATGACAGGATTTGGGGGGATGTGTCTTAAACCAGTTTGATCTCCCACACAAAGCCAGGTTAGCTTAACATATGGTCCTGGGGGGGGGGTTGAGGTGTTAAATGTACTATTTCTCCCATTGGTCTGAGATATGGCTGTTTGGAATTGGCTTGTCTCAGAGGCCTTTAAGTACCATGATGTCCTATTGGTTCTAGGAATTGGAGAGAACATCTATAAATGTACTTGCTCAACCACATTCTCTCTGACTCACATATGAAGAAGCATCTCTCTAACTGACCCACATATGAAGAAGCATCTCTCTTGCTAACCTGTGATGATGAAGACAACACAATGAAGAGCACAGCTCAGCAGCCATATTGAACAGACATGTGGCTGAAAGCTGAGCACCAACGATGCCTTAACTAGAGACATTTTAAGTAACTGCAAGTCTGTGTGCCACCTGAATTACACATCACCATTTTATCAGGTTGTATGGTTGCCAATATTCAAATGTACTTTGCATTTTGTTATTATTTATGAATATTATCAGTAATACATTATTTTAAGTGTAACTTAACTCCTGCTTGTCTTTTACTACATCTAATTGCCTGAGGTTATAGATATAGAAGGGAAGGTGGGGATTAGTTATATACAGTGGTAAGTCTGTGAGATTAGGTATTCTAAGGCTACATATTAATAATACAATAGGGACAGTAGAGCAATATATATTACTCTACCAAGATAAAACAATTGGCGTAGTCGGCAGGATTTTGGGGTAACCAAGTTTTGCACCCTGTTTGCAAATACTGTTTTGATGTATGTGTTGTTTATGTATGTGAATTTTAGGGCACCCAGTGTACAAATGCGGTGGAAGTAAAACATTGTTTGGTTGCTGAATGGAATATAACCAACAAAGTGTAGAGACTTCATGTGTGTCACAAGGACACCCGCATGTTTGTTAGTACTGGTGGTAGTGAGTCCCTAATTAAAGTGCTAGGGAGTGGTGAAAGATGCATGCGTCATTCATACGGCATTTAAGTGGTTAAAGTGCTAGGGAGTGATGGGACATGCATTCGTCATTCATACGGTACTTATTCGTTTAGAATCTTTGTGTATGTATGTGTATGTTTGCTTACAGGGGCAAAAGTAGGCCAACCCATAACGAATTTGGCAAATTGTATTAGAGAAAATTGTAGACTTAGAAATGCCTAAGTTCATTTTAAAGTCAGCCATCTTCCAGTGGAGTGGCAGAGGAAGCAGGCTAAAGCTAGGAAACCTGTAGTGCAGGTAGAGAAAGCAGAAGCTGAGCTGAGTGTGCCACAAAATGGAAGGGGCTGGAAGGATTAAAAGCAAGAAAACAGAGATCAGGTTTAAAGAAGACAGCTGCTGTTATAAGAGGTTTACTAGCTTGTATTATTGGTAATAAGGAAGATCATGATAAGGAAGAAAATAGCAAAGTGAAAGAAAGTGAAAGTTATGGAATGTTGAGTGAGAGTTTTGAAAGATGTAACAGTTGGTGTGATAATTGTGAAGTGTTAGCATGTAGAACATCCGCTGCTAAAGTAGAAAGCAGTGAAAGAAGTGGAAACAAAGAGAGAAAACCACCCATGGTAAAAGTTAGGGCAACAGTAACCAGATCAGACTGGAACCCTAAAACATGGGTGGGTGACTTACATGAGACAGATGTGTGCTCAGATAAAGAGTGGGAATGTGAGTGTGAGGAAAAGGAGAGAGATGAAAGGAAGGGAAAACAGCAAGGGTGTTTTCTTCCTTTATTCTCCACTGCACCACAATCTCCAGGTAATTCTGAGGCCTGTCCAGTATTTAAAGAGCATGCTACACTGATAGATATTTCACCACTGTTAGGAAAGGTAACCAGTGCTGCACTGAAATCTGATTTAGGACAAGGAAATCAGATAGAAGGCAGAGGAGCTGGTGAGTGTGAATGGCAATTGTTGACTAGAGGGCATGAACTGGATATTGGCATATTGATACTGAGTAAAGAAAGTGTGGAATTTAAACAAAGAACAATGGAAATGAAAGGAATTCAAGTGCTTGTGTGTGAAAGGTCTGAATGTGCTAGTGCAAGAATGGCTGAGTTGGAAAGAAAGTGCACCAGTTTAGGAGTTGGTTTGAATGAAACAGGACAAGCCAAAGAACAAAGGATGGGGGATGGTGCAGCAGGAAGTTTTACAAGCTCAGGCAGGAAGCCAGGAATGCACAGGGGTGTGAGGGTCCTAACAGCTGTGCTAGGGCCAGCAGTAATTAAAAAGCACACACACTTAGGTTCAGTAATTCGAAACCTGACTGACCAGTTGTTCAAAAAGACAGCCTATGACTCTCCATGCAATAAAATGGAGAAAAGTGAGCTGGTCTTTAGTAAAGAACACAGGTCAGTTTTAGCAGAAATGCTGGATTTAGAACTTGGGTTCTGGAGAGGCTTCAGTCCACACTTTCAGGTAGTAGTTACCATACAATAAAAAGGACACACAGGCAATGAAAAAATAGAAGGGTAGCAGGAAGACAGGAAAGGGAAAACAGTTATTTCTGTTTCAATTTTCTGGCCTTTTGCAATAGTGCTACTTCTATAGTAAGGTTTTTATGGACTTTGGTTTGGTGCAGGTAATAAATAGTGAAGGCAATTAGCAGAGTAAAATCCATGCAGGAGATTGGGTTACCACTGGCACATTGGAGTGGCATGGCACTAGTGCCAAGCTGTTCCAATGAATGCCTGGAAGCAAAGTTTGAGTTTGGCACCAGGTCGACAGCCAAGAAAATGAGATGGACAGAAACTGCTTTGTCACCTTCCATTTTGCAGACCTGCCTACATAGTGGAATGAAAAAAAAAGAAAGAGGAAACGACAAAGTCAACAAGCAGAGACAAAGACATGAAGAAGAACTGAAGAGACAGCAAGAAAAAGACACTTACTGGGGTTTAAGTGAGTAACAAGTCCACAAGTCATGCAATAATAATAGGACTAGTCACAATAGCTATAGTTTAAAAGGAAAGGTTTGTTCATTACTGCAGCAAATTTATATTCCAAGGGGTGGAAACTGAACAAACCAGTTAGGAATGCCAAAATAAGGGATTACTTTTGTGCTCATAAAGTATACATTCTGGGTATTAATTAATTAAGTGGGATAATTAATATAATTAATAATATTAAGGAAAATGTATACTAAGAAAATTGGTGAACTTTTCAGGAAAGCAGGTGCAGCTGATACATTTGCAAGACATATGGGCTCCGATGTTTAGGTATAGTCTAATTGGGAAAATATGGAAGCCCTGCTGAGATTGTCGGCTGTGGTACAGGCACAGGACCAGTGGGCCAATTCTGAACTGAGGTGTTTAGCACAATGAGTATGCATATGGTGAGCAAACAACTCTAGGGGTGGCCTACGGGGGGAATGATGAGAGTTGCAAAGCTTTGATGTCTCATGGTGGTGATGCCAGCCTATACTGGTAAAGGCTGATGGCAGTCAAGAGTTGCACCATGGGTAGGAAAGCACAAGAGGCAACTAAGTCAACCCCAAATGTGTGCAGAGGGGCCACAGATGTTGGTTTGTGAACAGTTTATGCAGTGGCACATGGGCTGTCACTTGGGCAGAAGTGGTTGTACTGGCACCTGTGGCATGTTACCTTTCAAATTTTGATGTTAATTGTACAGTTGCATATGCTTAGATAGTTTGGGACAGGGGTCTAATTAGCAGTTAGACAGAGAACAAGTACAGATTAAAAATTCACACAATAGACTCAATTGTAGTGGGCTAGTTTAGTGGAAGGTGTGGACTTGTCTCATTTTGAACCACCAGATCTGATGACATATGAAGACTGCAGAAAGAGTTGACGCAAGCTGGAGCAGATACAAGTCATCAGGAGCGCTTCCAAGTTCTTCAGATTGTCTTTGAAATAAAGAAGATATGTAATGGACAAATGGTCACGGACAACTTTTAACACTGGGAGAGCAAATACTGCCAATCAATGCACAAGTTATGCATCAGACTCTTGAAACAATTTAAAGACATTGTTTATAAAGACATTGTACAAAACATTCATCGGGGTGGAGTGTTGTGATGTGAGATTTTGCATATAACTTGATAAATGTTTTGTATGTCTTTATTTATAATTTAGGCAAACCAAGTGGTGAGAGGTATTCATGTTTGCCTTCCCCCATCCCCCTTTTTACGACTGTCTCTTTGTAATTTTATGACAGGATTTGGGGGGATGTGTCTTAAACCAGTTTGATCTCCCACACAAAGCCAGGTTAGCTTAACATATGGTCTTGGGGGGGGTTGAGGTGTTAAATGTACTATTTCTCCCATTGGTCTGAGATATGGCTGTTTGGAATTGGCTTGTCTCAGAGGCCTTTAAGTACCATGATGTCCTATTGGTTCTAGGAATTGGAGAGAACATCTATAAATGTACTTGCTCAACCACATTCTCTCTGACTCACATATGAAGACGCATCTCTCTAACCGACCCACATATGAAGAAGCATCTCTCTTGCTAACCTGTGATGATGAAGACAACACAATGAAGAGCACAGCTCAGCAGCCATATTGAACAGACATGTGGCTGAAAGCTGAGCACCAACGATGCCTTAACTAGAGACATTTTAAGTAACTGCAAGTCTGTGTGCCACCTGAATTACACATCACCATTTTATCAGGTTGTATGGTTGCCAATATTCAAATGTACTTTGCATTTTGTTATTATTTATGAATATTATCAGTAATACATTATTTTAAGTGTAACTTAACTCCTGCTTGTCTTTTTACTACATCTAATTGCCTGAGGTTATAGATATAGAAGGGAAGGTGGGGATTAGTTATATACAGTGGTAAGTCTGTGAGATTAGGTATTCTAAGGCTACCTATTAATAATACAATAGGGGACAGTAGAGCAATATATATTACTCTACCAAGATAAAACAGTCCGATATGCAGCAGATGAAATTTACTGTAAGTAAATAAAAGATGTCAAAGGTAGAGAGTAAAAATATTTAGAAAACATTAGAAAATTTAAAAGAAGAAGGACGTAGGATTAGTAGCGGACAGTCTACATCGAGAAAGTACATAGAATTGATTAAGAAGACTAAAGGAATGTTAGCTTATACGGCTTGAAGTGTCAAACACAAATTAAAAGAGCCATTTATCATTGGGAATATTGTAAGCAGTAATACGTATATTTCCTATAGAGAAAACTAAATTATAATTTCAGATACCGTGGCAGGTCCGCCATCTAACTGTCTTCCTCCATGATTAGATACAATGATGCCCTGAACACCATGCTCCACAGCTAACTCTGCATCCTCTTTGGTCAAAATTCCCTTAATGATAATGGGCAGACGGGTCAAGGACTGTAGCCAGTAGACATCTTTCCAGCTGATAGATGGGTCCAGAGTGTTTGCTGGAACTCCATATTCTTCAGGACCATTGTTTTCCTGCATTATAACAAAGCAGAACATATTTTCAACTAGATGAAATAATATACTGTATATGAGATTCTTCACTATTTTCTAATTTATTCATATTTGAAACTTTTGAAAACTTGAATAAAAGAACATTTCCAAGCCCACGTAATCTAATTCAGTTTTGGAAGGAGGCAGAATCCAATCTATTAGCATTGTATGCAAGGCAGTAACTAACTCTGGACCAATCCATTAGAGGGCCCATTCGCACCTCATGGTGCCATGTTAGAATTGCCAACACGCATATCTTTTGGATATGGAAGAAAAACTCCTCAGTCTTTTGAAGCTCTGTGACACTGGCAATTTTTAAGAACAATTTAAAAAAATTTTATTTCAATATACTTCTAATATTTTATAATAATATAGTAATATTTACTTCTGTAGAAATCAACTTTTTAATTTTTAATATTGTGCTTTAAATGATATTATTGTTTATTTATGGTTTTATTCATCTTGTTTTGTAAATCACCTAGGGGTGACAATGTTATTTTAGCCTTCTTCTACTTCGTTCGGCTGTTCCCGTTAGCGGTTGTCACAGAGGATCATCTTCTTCCATATCTTTCTGTCCTCTACATCTTGTTCTGTTACACCCATCATCTGCATGTCCTCTCTCACTACATCCATAAACCTTCACTTAGGCCTTCCTCTTTTTCTCTTGCCTGGCAGCTCTATCCCTAGCATCCTTCTCCCAATATACTCAGCATCTCTCCTCTGCACATGTCCAAACCAGCGCAATTTCACCTCTCTGACTTTGTCTCCCAACCGTCCAACTTGAGCTGACCCTCTAATGTACTCATTTCTAATCCTATCCATCCTTGTCACACCCAGTGCAAATCTTAGCTTCTAAATAAAATCTATTATTATTATTATTATTATTATTATTATTATTATAAAAAAATAGAAAACCAAGTACTGATACAGGGAATTATGAAAACTGTATTCAGGATTCAAAGCTATGATGTTGGAGCACCAAA
Source organism: Polypterus senegalus (assembly GCF_016835505.1). Lineage (NCBI taxonomy): Eukaryota > Metazoa > Chordata > Cladistia > Polypteriformes > Polypteridae > Polypterus > Polypterus senegalus. The sequence continues at coordinate 54,243,247 of NC_053155.1, forward strand.
GATATGTAAATTATATTGAAAATATATATAAAACCACCTGTGTTTATTTGAATTGTATTTTTAGTTAATAGACTGGAAATTCCTCTGAGGTAATTATTTGTATACATAATTACAAAATTACAATTTCTATCATGTTCCATTATATTTAATGTACTGTGGAAGTGAATCTCATTAGTGTATTAATTTTCCCTAATAAATTAATAAACTTTCAATTTTCAAAGACTTTGTACCTCAAACACTCCATCAAAATTTTTTACTTTGAGGTGTGGTGGCAGTCTGAATTGATTCCGAATATCATTTCTTCTTTTTCCAGTGTAAGGAACATCCACAGTAAGAACCAAAGCCTTATAGCCGAGTGCTTCAACCCGGTGGACAATCTGCTCTGAGACTTTGCGATTTCGGTAGACGTAAAGTTGAAACCAGCGGTAGCCAGTAGGAGCGGCAGTGACAATCTCCTCCACTGAGCAGGTAGAATAAGTGCTAGTGATGTAGCAGGTGTTCATGGCTTCTGTTGCTAGGTCATTGCCGAAAAGTACATGAAAAAAAATGGACAGTTTCATGTTAATATGATAAGAAACAATGCAAATATAATTGATAACTTACACAAAATGGATTGCTGTCATGCAGTGTTTAGCAAAATCTTGATTTTAGGGTGTTATGTATTGCAAAATGACAGTGCTCTCTAACCCTTAAATGCATTTAGGGATTACATTTAGTGCCAAGTGTTCCAAGCCAATAGTATTATTAGGTAGCCTGAGGTGTGTGTATGAAGATCCCAGACTTTGATCTGAACCTCAAGGTGGGGTAAAAATGAATTATAAGTGAGGCAGTGAACTATGAGGGGAAGAAAGTTCCCTGAAAGCAGGAAGAACAACTGGGAGGCACTGTTCTGCTGAGGTTATAACATTAAACATGAAAAAGTAAACAATATGTCAAACATTTCATGATAGAAATACTATGAATATTTGATATATTTATATATAGTGATTTATTTGTCATAATGACGCTTTTTGTTGCACTACTGGTCAGCTTTACACATACGTACCTCTTGCTGTGCTCATTTCTCCATCTGGCCAGGCCAAGCAATGGAATGCAGTAGGAGCAATACCCACCGGGAAGCTTATTTCTGTGCCCTGAACCGTCGTTCTCGTATCACTGATTGAGACATCCCTCAGCATTCTGGGTCGCAGGCGAATTCTGTCCAAAAGCAAAAATATATATATATTCATTTTCTTTTTAACTGTAATTGATTCAAATAGTCATTGATAATGCAAGCATACATGGAAAAAATGTTTTGATAATTTCATGTGATTTTCAAATATTTTTGGGAGCTGAATTCAAAAATGAAAAATATTTTTCTGCACTACATAACATTTTTTTCACAAAATATATTTTTAGCCGTCAATTATAATTTTCTTTTTGTTTTCGCACTATAATAATCAGTATTTTATTTTAAGGATATCTTGTTTGAATTTAATATTTTCAAATATTGAAATCTATATTTGAAGCAAAACAGTTATTTTATTCAGTAATAAGGCTAAAATCCAGCTGGAATTTAACACAGTAATCAGTTACAGCAGCAGTCAGGGTATACCAGATTCCCAAGATTTCTCAGTTAGTGTAACAACGGAGCCAGAGAATTGACATTGGATTCAAAAAGATTGGCCAGCTTGAAAAACGCTTAGTCATGGTGCCAAAACCCTCATCAGGCCTAACTTGGTGGTTTCAAATAAAGTGCTTCTACCATCACTTCATAATAAGCTTGTTTTAATGAAACAGTTTGTCAAAGCCCAGTCAAAAGATGGAGCATATTTCATATATTCGTGCTGAAAGTTTGTCTGAAGCTAAATTAAAAAACACACTATTTACGGAACTGATATTATAAAACTGATTTCTGATACAGAAACTGATGTAATAAACGGCAAGGGATGCAAAACTTGGGTATATTTCTCAAATAAGTCATTTTTATGTACCAATAAATTATAAAGACATTGCGTAAAATGTATTAGTTAAGTTTAAGGAATTGGGTTGCAACATTAATTTCAAAGTTCATTTTTAGATTCGTATTTGGAATAATTCCCTGAAGATATTGGAGATATGAATACAAATCAGGCTGAAATATTCCACCAGGAAAGATGATACCAGGGAGGTTGGGATGTCAGACCGACGATGGCAAACAAATGCTGTGTGATTCATAGGGATGCACCACCAACAAATGTGGACAAAGGATGGTCCACCAAACCAAAAAAACTGAGAAGTGACAAAACTTAGAAAAGTTACAGGTAAGTCAATGAGTATGTATTGCTGTTTTCTTTCTATTTTGATTTAAAAATATTAGAAAGACAAAATATTTTCATGTTAAATTGATTTAGAACAATATTGTATTCATGAATGCATTGGATAATTTGCTAAATTTTGTGCTTAAATGTGACATGATGGAAATATTCTACTTATATTTTTTATTGTATTTGTGAATGCAAATAAAACTAACTATTCACAGTTAAGAACAATTCTTTGAGTTTAATTTTGCAGACCTGTGATAATTAACATCTGTTTTAATTAACACCCACTTGAGACTGATCCTGTTTAGTTATATTGACTGCATGTAGCCTTCTGAGATTCCAGTATTACTTTACCTACATAACATATCATACTCAAACCAGCTTACTTCAATTCAGGGTCACAAGATGCAGGAAACTATCCTGCCAGTAGCCAGCAGTCCATTTCAGGTCTAGTCTTGCACACATACACACTCACAGAATCACAGATTACACTAACATGTATTAGTTTATCCATTTACTTTATAACATTATAAAAAACTTACTTGATCAAATACTACAGGGAAAAATCAACTCTCAATATGAGCGGAAAACAATTTTATAAATTCTGGCTATTTACCACTCACTGTATATTTTGCACTTATCTATATTATTACTTTTGCTATTCAGTAAGTAACCCATCCATGTACATTTTACACTAAAAAAATGGTCACCTGTACAGCAGAACTATGACATTGGTAACCATGAAGTATTAGCTATTAAATTAGCATTAGAAGAATGGGGTCATTGGCTAGGGGGTGCCAAATATCCTTTTATAATTAACACAGGTCCCAAAAACCGAACTAATTTGTAATCAGGTAAAATACTAAATGCTTGCCAGGCATGATGGGTGTTATTCTTTAGTCAGTTTAGCTTTACTGTCTTTAATTATGCAGGAAATAAGAATGGTGAAGCTGATGCCTTTTCCCAACTCTATGATTCTGAAAATTGTTCACCCGAACCTGAAAACCTCATTCCACCAGAAAATTCTTTAGGGGTGACAGTTTTCAAATTACTATTTCAAATTAAGGACATAGTGCAGCTTGCTCAGTCAACATGGGCTTCAGACGTGAAAATGCATGTTCCCCCTGAATATCATGGAAAAGTTTTTGATTGGACACATGCATCCCCCAAGTTTGGTCTTACAGGCAGAACACGGACTCTTGGCCATATTTAAGAGGTGTTTTAAATGGCAAAATATGTATAAAGAAACAAGAGATTATGGTTTAGCCTGCAGACCAGGGGTTCCTTTTGGGTTATTTCAGCCCATCTCTGCTCCATCTTGCCCATAGGAAGCAGTTTCTATGAACTTACCACAGATCTCCTTCCCTCTAAGGGTTTTACAACTGTACTGGTAGTAGTCAATCACTTGTCTAAATATGTTCATTTTATTCCCCTTAAAAAAATTACCTTAAGCAGAGGAGTTGATTGAAGTTTTTCTTAAGCATGTTGGGCTTTTACATGGGTTTCCTTTATCAATCATTTCTTATTGGGGAACCCAATTTGTATCTCGGATTTGAAGACATTTTTGCAATCACCTGAGCTGTACTGTGAACTTAACAACTGGTGATCATCCTGAAAGCAACAGCCAAACAGAAAAGGTTATTCTGGATTTACAAATGTTGCTCCATTGTATGGTTGATTTAAGTCAAGAATAGTGGAGTGAGTTCCTGCCTATAGCTGAATTTGCTAGAGATGTGTTAACTCATGTTACATTAGAAATGTCACCATTTGGGTGTCTTTATGGATTCCAGTCTTATCTTTCAGATATCCCTCCTTGCTTTTTCCCATTCCCAGCCTAACAGAGTATTTTATAGGTTTGCAATCAGTGTGGCAGCTAGCACAACAGAACCAATGAGAACAGGGGTCTCTGCCAAACGGTTTGCAGACCACAGGAGGAAAGCAGCCTCCTAGTGTCAAGATCAGGCAGAAGGTGTGGCTTGCTACACAAGACATCCATCCAAAGGTTCCTTTCTCGCAAACTAGCACCGCATTATATTGGTTCTTATGTGTAGTATGGTCTGACTTTCCCAGCTAAGATCCATTCAACATTTCACATATCTAAGCTTAAACCGGGTCACTCCAGTGTTTATTATGTGCATCATACCCCTCCACCTTCTGTTAAGGTGGATGGTTCAAATGAGTTGGAGATTCTGTCTATTCTTAATTCATGTCGTCATGGTCCTATTGAATACTTGGTCCATTAGAAGGTGAATGATTTGAAAGATCGATCCTAGGTTTGCTCTGTTGAGCTCCATGCTCCCAATATGTTGTCTCATTTTCCTAACCTGTTTTCCTGGCAAACAATGGTCGTATTCGGAGACCGCTCATTAGAAAGAGGGCTCTGTGATTTTTATTTGTATTAATGCATCCAGGAAATAACATAAAACCCCAAATAAAATCTATGCATTAATCCTGGCGTTTTAAAACTAAAGGATCACAATTTTCTCATTAGTTTCTGTTTCTAGAGTGAATTGAGAAAGTTTAAGATTTTTCCTGTAATACTGCAACACCATCTTTGTTTTCTTTGCCACTACAGATTCAGGGTGTTTGGCATCTCCCATTGTCATTGCATTCTCCCACAATTCTGCGGATGTTATACTGCTCGTGATGTTATTAAAGCAGTGGTTTGAAGGTTGCTACAAACTTCTCTGAAGTATCTGTGTTTTTAAGGACAGTATCTATGCTCAAATCTTTCTAAACCTTTTTACCTTTTGCTACCCATTTCTTTTTATCTTTCACTCTTGTTTTTGACTACTGATTTTTGACTTACATTTCCAGTTTGTTTGAAAGATAGAGTTGACTTTTGGCTCCAACCTTGGGGTTGCCTTTTGATAAAATGTATCCCTAGATCCTCTACAAAAATGACTCTTACTCTGAGTCAGCAAACCAACACTACTGAAGTTTTTGCAGTTGTGTACTGGCACTCCCAGTTGTGTACCAGCCATGTTCCATAGCGTACCAGCATGCTTATGGATACCTTGGTGCTCCATCATACACCCACAAATGTACGTATCTGTTTGTGCTTGACACTCCAGTGCATTTGAAACTTCAAGTGTGATCCTCCTCTCTGCTCTCTGATCAAACTGAAGTATATATTGATGTTTAGAAGTCTAAGGCAGAGCCCCTCCCTGATCTACAGGGTGGACCAGATCTAATTATGCAGATCCAGATCATTTGGATGACTTTGATTTATGCGGGGACTATTCCAGTTCGGCAAGAAGATGATTCTTCATGTCGTCAGTTCGCACATTTCTCGATGGTCTGGGATTTTTTGGGTGATTTTCTATGTAATAAACTTAATAAGTTATAGCGTAATGAAAATTGCATAATTAAATCTGAACCACCCTATACTAATATATTGCCTGTTCAGACAAGTCATTAAACTTTTTTACAGACATTACCTCTAGTTAAGTGAAAGAGCACTGATTTTCCCGTCTTCATTAAAGTAAACTACAGACTCTTTTATGTTGTGCCTTCACCCACTGTTTAATTTAAGAACTTAACCCTACATAAAAGTCAAGGTAACTAGTCATGGGAAATGTCTGTCTATTGTTAATTTGAGTCTGGGTGGAAAACTATGGTTATTAGCTAAAGGTTCAAGGAAGAGAACCATTTTTCACAGGGTATGTGCCAATAATGTGAAGTCTTGTGACTAGAGCACTTAAAACCATGAGAAAGATTCACCTCACAAATGTATTCAATAGGTCTTATTGTAGAATTGCATCATATTTTGCATTTCATTGTATGTTGCTGACGAGTCATGACTTTGCCTGCTATGGGAATCATTGAGATCTTTTGAAACCTTATTTTTATGATTACACTCACATAAAACTAATTTTTTTTATTTCTCAGCTGCATAACATTTTATGTAACCTCTCCTTCTCTGACTGTCTACAGTGTCTTAGGGTTATAGATTGATATAAATTGATGTCTTGTTTTTTTATTTGAAGAGAATAACATTCCATATAATCAAGCCAAACTGAACAACATTTACATCTTTTATATTTTCAAGTAACGTTTACTGCATTCATGACTTTTAGTTCCATATTTCACATTTAACAGGCTACATAAATTTGAGTTTCACAGCTGAAACTGAAAGAAAAACAGGGAGTAAAGGACCTGTACCGATTGGCTAGACCACAGTTGTCAAACTCCAGGCCTGGAGGGCCGCAGTGGCTGCAGGCTTTCTTTCTAACCATCTTCTTAATTAGTAACCAGTTTTTGATGCTAATTAACTTCTTTAGCCTTAGTTTTAATTAGCTTGACTCAGCCCCCTTAGTTGTTTTTTTCCTTAATTAGCAGCCAGACAGTAATGAGACACAAAACAAGCCTCCACATGACCAGCTCACCTGTACCCATCAAACAAAATGTGAAAATAAAGAAAAGTGAAGGTCTCATTAAGGCTGATCTCTCAGGTCACCAAGAAAATAGCAGAATAGCAACAGTTTTGGAAATGTCTGCTGTGACAGAAAGAGAGCAGCAACAAGCCATGGAATTGAATAACGAGTTTAATTAACAGCAACAACCAGCTTCTCACTAAGGAACTGGTTGGAGTGAAGTTAGTTGGAGTCTGAAGCCCCAATTTAGCTGGTCATTTGTTGGCTTGTTTCACATCTCATTTCTGTTTGGCTGTCATTTAATGAAGAAAAGAATTAATTCAGAAGACTCAATCATTAAAAACAGGGCTATTAAAATTGAGGGAAAAGAAGTTAATTAGCAGTGAAAACTGGACACTGATTAGGAAAAGGGTTAGAAATAAAACCTGCAGCCCTCCAGGCCTGGAGTTCGACACCCGTGGGCTAGACAGAGAGATCGAACTGGGAAAGATGTGCAGCAGGTTAGGGTGATTAAGGATAAAGATGGAAATGTACTTACAAGCGAGAAGAGTATGTTGAGCAGATGGAAAGAGTACTTTGAGAGGCTGATGAATGAAGAGAACGAGAGAGAGAAGAGGTTGGATGATGTGGAGATAGTGAATCAGGAAGTGCAACAGATTAGCAAGGAGGAAGTAAGGACAGCTATGTAGAGGATGGCAAATGGAAAGGCTGTTGGTCCAGATGACATACCTATGGAAGCATGGAGGTGTTTAGGAGAGATGGCAGTGGAGTTTTTAACCAGATTGTTTAATGGAATCTTGGAAAGTGAGAGGATGCCTGAGGAGTGGAGAAGAAGTGTACTGGTGCTTATATTTAAGAATAAGGGAGATGTGCAAAACTGCAGTAACTGCAGGGGAATAAAATTGATGAGCCACAGCATGAAGTTATGGGAAAGAGTAGTGGAAGCTAGGTTAAGAAGTAACGTAATAATTAGTGAACAGCACTATGGTTTCATGCCAAGAAAGAGCCCCACAGGTGCAATGTTTGCTCTGAGGATGTTGATGTGGACCTGGAGAAAGCATACGACAGGGTGCCTCAAGAGGAGCTGTGGTATTGTATGAGGAAGTCGGGAGTGGCAGAGAAGTACGTAAGAGTTGTACAGGATATGTACGAGGGGAGTGTGACAGTGGTGAGGTTTGTGGGAGGAGCGACGGATGCATTCAACGTGGAGGTGGGATTACATCAGGGATCGGCTCTGAGCCCTTTCTTATTTGCAATGGTGATAGACAGGTTGATAGACGAGATTAGACAGGAGTCACCATGGACTATGATGTTTGCTGATGACATTGTGATCTCTAGCGAGAGTAGGGAGCAGGTTGAGGAGACCCTGGAGAGGTGGAGATATGCTCTAGAGAGGAGTGGAATGAAGGTCAGTAGAAATAAGACAGAATACATGCATGTAAATGAGAGGGAGGTCATTGGAATGGTGAGGATGCAGGGAGTAGAGTTGGTGAAGGTGGCTGAGTTTAAATACTTGGGATCAACAGTACAGAGTAATGGGGATTATGGAAGAGAGGTGAAAAGAGAGTGCAGGCAGGGTGGAATGGGTGGAGAAGAGTGTCAGGAGTAATTTGTGACAGACGCAAGAGTGAAAGGGAAGATCTACCGGACAGTAGTGAGACCAGCTATGTTATATGGGTTGGAGACGGTGGCACTGACCAGAAAGCAGGAGACTGAGCTGGAGGTAGCAGAGTTAAAGATGCTAAGATTTGCACTGGGTGTGACGAGGATGGATAGGATTAGAAATGAGTACATTAGAGGGTCAGCTCAAGTTGGACGGTTGGGAGACAAAGTCAGAGAGGTGAGATTGGGAGAAGGACACTAAGGATAAAGCTGCCAGGGAAGAGAAAAAGAGGAAGACCTAAGAGAAGGTTTATGGATGTGGTGAGAGAGGACATGCAGGTAATGGGTGTAATAGAGCAAGATGCAGAGGACAGAAAGATATGGAAGAAGATGATCTGCTGTGGCAACCCAGTCGAAAGAAGAAGAAGTATAAAAAAGAATAGATAGGAAAGGAAACCCTTTTTAAAATGTCAAATTTTAATAACCTGTTACTGGCTTTAACATAGCACTAAATAGCACTAAATATGCATATTCCAGCAACAGACACTCTGCATGTCCAAGACAAAAAAAAGTGTTAAATGCAGGAAATTCTCAATGATTTCTCTGAACTCCATTAGTATAGGTCTTTTACTGTGTTTAGGTTTTGCATATTTTGACTGAAGTTTTTTTTTATGATTAGTAGTTATGATCAAAGTTGAAAAGTCCTGATTTGGTCTGTTTAATTTGTGTAAAATTTGCAGATTGTTATTCCTTTTCACTAATGTCGCTGTGCTGTTGGCAGCAACTGCACTGTAGTTAAACCCACTGCGTTTAGCAGTTTGTTTGATTTTTGAAACCACAAAAAGGCTACATTCACACTGCAGATCCATTCCCATTTTTCACTCATATTTGACAGAGATCTGTTGTTTGGAAAAGTGTGATTACCAATGTGGATATAGAATCAAAACTTTTCAGAAAGGATTTACACTGCTCTTATAATTACTGTTATGCGTCCAAATGTCCTATTGTGCACTTGCCAGTCCTTTTGGCCATTTGTTTCTATGTATAGAACACTGGCAGTAATATAGTAAATACACACAGTTCTGATCTTTCTTTCTGTTTCTCTTCCTTGCCTTTACAAGTTTATGATTTCATGGATGTTATGCACTGAATCAACCTAAATTACAGCTGCAACCACCATCTGTCTGACAAAATTGTTTTCTTCATTCTACATATGTGGGGCACGTTTAGGATGGACATCTCTAATCATATCAGATTTGAATTGCAAAAATAATTTGAATAATTGGAAAACAAAAATCAGGATAAAGTCACTTTTAGCTGCAACGTGAAAGTAGTCTTAAAAGAGTTGCACTCTTGAGATGAAAAATACATACTGGCTGCCGTCACCCAGGATAATAAGAAGTTATCAGTTCTTGAGTTATTAAATCAGGGAGGAGCGTGATGGGGTGCAATAAGTGCAAGTGACTCATTCCCCGAGGTTACAGAACCACCAATCCTCAACAGCATCTCTCGTTTCTAAAAACAAGACCCCATCCCAAATTGACCTGCCAGAAATACAACTGCTAGAGTCCACTACCATTAAAAAAAAAAGAATAAAAATCCAAATCTTAATTATAATATCAATATCTCAGTAGTCAAATTGGAACTCTCTGCATATGAACTAATAGGAGATTCAAATGAAACAGACAAGAATGCTGGCAGCACAGAAATCCCACATGAGGCAAGTATGCTAAAAGACGATGCCGAGACTCAAGATGATCCAGAGGCAGCTACCCAAGCAATTAAACAGCCAATTGCTCACAATGAAGACCAAAATGTACAGCTAATGGAGGAAGAGTTTCTCACTAAACAGCCTGAGATATGGCACGTTAGAATCAGGATTAAGAAAAAGATCAACAAAAGTGCAGTCTTTAAAAAGACTAAACAATGGTGTCTGTGCTGAAAACAAAGCAATATCTAGAATTGTACAGGAACAGCACCTCAGCATTACTGAGGAGAACAAACTCATTTATGCTACTGAAGCAGAAATCATCCCATAGAAGCCAAGAGTGACGCGTACTCGAGAGGAGCTGGCATGGAAAAGAAGACTCCAAATTGAGACAAATTGAGGCTTACGGAAAAGATGATTTCATCATTAGTGAGCTGGAAAAGGGAGTACACATGAACAGCATCAGCAAATACTCAAACATACTAAGACTGACATTGCTAAAGCCGAGCTTCATCTATACATTACATTGCAGGAAAATTCCCATGACTATTGAGCAGAGGAATTTAAACAGAGACCAGAAGAAGAACTTGAGTCAAATGCTAGCCTAATCTGTCACAGAGGAATCAATAAACTCTTTTGCTAAACCAAAAACTAAAATCCTAAATCATAGTCTAAATTCAAGCCAATAATCCTTTATACAAGAAAACCAAAAACAAAACATACTTGGTTTTCTCACAGTCTTAGTCCAGATTTTGGATAATCCTGTAATTTGCGAGACTGACCCTTTAAGCCATCACAAAGGGGATGTCATGTGCTACAGCAGTGTTTTTCAACCTTTTTTGGGCAAAGGCACACTTGTTTCATGAAAAAAATCACGAGGCACACCACCATTAGAAAATGTTAAAAAATTTAACTCTGTGCCTATATTGACTATATATAAAGTAATTCTCTTGAATAGGAATCAAATAAACACAAAGAAGGTATTTTATAATTACTTTATTATGAAATATTAAGTAAACAAAATAGTGAAAAATTATAAAATTCAGTGCGCAACCTGGGCCTGTTTGGCTGAACACAAAGCTGATATTCTGGCTGGAATCGAAGAAAGACACACACGTAGCTCTTCGTCAACAGCTCTCAGTCTCTCTCTGTATTTGGTTTTTATAGCAATCATGCTTGAAAAGCTAATCTCACACAGATATGTAGTGGAAAATGGGAGCAATGTCAAAATAGCTTTATTTGCCAGAAGGGGGAACTCCTTGGCGGTATCCAACCAAAACTGTCCAAAGGTAGATCAGCAAATCTTAGCTTGAAACCACGATTTTGTCTCAGTTCAGTTAGTTCCTCCTGCTCCTGTAAAGTCATGTCCTTTCCACCAACTGATGCTGAGCTATAAGGGTCCCTAACCCAGTCAAGGCATTCAGTGGAGACTGAAGAGAAATAAAATGACAACTTCTCCTCAAGAGTTTTTAAATGTTTAACTATTATCTCACACAGTGCAGCAGTGTGAACACCTTGCCATTGCTTGGTGAGTGTGAACATTTCAAGATTGCCACTTTCCACGTGTTGATGCCAGAGTTGCACCTTTGAACGGAATCCACTTATTTTATCTGTATTTGTAAGCAGGTTTTCACTTCGGCCTTGCATTCGTGTGTTCAGTTCATTCAGATGATAAAATATATCTGCCAGGTATGCCAGCCTTACACACCAATCATCACTTGCAAGCTGCTTTGTGTAATCTGACCTCTCATTTGTCAGAAACACTTTAAGTTCCTCCCGCAGCTCATACACACGAACCAAGACCTTGCCACGCGACAACCACCGGACCTCCGTATGCAACAGCAAGGTTTTATGCTTCGCTCCCATCTCCTCACACAAAGCTAAAATATGACTTTTCACGAAGTCGTGACTTTATAAAGTTTACCATGCACAACATCATCCAACACATGAACTAGGGCTGCTGGTAAAGTCTTGGCTACGAGGGCCTCGGTGTAAAAAACAATGCGTAACAATCACATCTGGATTTCTTTCCTTCACTCTGCTTACAAAGCCTTTGGTGCGCCTGACCATGGCTGCAGCTCCATCGGTGCAGACACTTGTGCAGTATTCCCACTTAAGTCCTCCTTGTTCAAGGTATTCTGATGTGACCCGAAAAATTTCTTCTCCTGTTGTTTTGTCTGGCAATGCCTTGCAAAAAAAGAAGTTTTCTCTAATTGCATCACCATCAACAAAACGCATTGGCCAAGAGTTGAGCATGTCCACTGATATCAGTAGACTCGTCAAGTTGCAATGCAAATTTCTCACTGATACGGATCTTTCCAAAACCACACTTTCGATGTCTGCAGACATGTCATTAATACGTCTGGAAATTGTGTTGTCTGAGAGAGGGACTTTGGCTATTTCCTTAGCTGCTTCAGGTCCGAGCATCTCCTCTACAATAGCTTTGCAGGCAGGAAGTATTAATGTCTCTGCCACAGTGTGCGACTTTTTTGACTTGGCTATAAGTTCAGCAACTTGATAGCTAGCTTTAAGAGCTCTTTCATTTACCTTTGTGGTTTTTCTCATGAAAGTTGCCTGTTTCTCCATGTTGTCACGCAGGCGAATAAAATAGTCCGCCTTCTTGTTTTGAAGCAAAGGATGTTTCGTTTGGAGATGGCGTTTAAGTTTGCTTGGGACCATAGCACTGTTAGCTAGCTTTTCACCACACACCACGCACAGTGGAGTTGGTTTGTTTGTATCTCCAGTGCAAGTAAATCCAACTGAAATATAGCTTTCGCTATATTGCCTTGCGCCAGAGAATTTGCTTGCGTTAACCATCTTTGCTTTCTTTTGACCCCCACTCATACTTGGGCTCTCATCTGCCTCCAAATTTTGTTCAGAGTCCAGTTCTTTCCTTTTCAAAAACTTGTCCATCACTGCAGTATCTCACTGTCACTGACAGCTCCAGATGACAGCTCTGTCTGTGCATGGGCCTGGCCCCTGGTGGATCTGGTCTGTCGGGGCAGGGCCTGGGCAGTTGCTCCCCCCGGTCGGGTTGTGCCAGGGCAAGATAGTGCTGCCTCTCCTCTCTGGTTGCTCCGCCCTCCTGGATCCGATGCCGGATGACGTCACAGGCAGTGACGATTTCCGGGCATCAGGGAGCCAGGAAGTGGAAGGTGTCCCAGAGGGGACCGGGGGAGTCTAGGCGTGAATTTCAAAAAACACAAAAAAAACACAGTCTGTCTCAGTGTCTTGTCTTGTCTGCACCTACGGCACACCAGGCAACATCTCGCGGCACACTAGCGGTTGAAAAACGCTGTGCTACCGTATGCATTACCAACCAAATCCCTAGTAATGTGATGACAACCATAACACAACAAAGTGTCCCCCAAGAAAAACAACATGGTGTCAAAGTAATAGAGAATTAATTTTAACTATATGAAAAAAAACTCAAAACCAAAAAAATAACACCAGGAATAAATTCATCAGTCCATAAAATCATAATAATCAAATTCTTACTTAGAAACTGGTTTCATTAACAAGGTACACATTTAAAACGGAGTACAATCAAATCGTTAAGAAAGAAAGATAACTATCAGGTTGATTTTTTAGTGACACATTTGTTTTAGTAATCAAAAACACTCAAAACTGACCCAGAGAAGGTCCAAAGCTTCCAGATGGAACATTGTGTAGCTCATTGTGCTACCCAAACCACAGGCCTGTTAAAGATCCATGCAGTATACCTCAGTGGCTCACAACTGGACTCACATTTCTCCCTTCAAAAGGCTAAGATACAAAGGAGATCTGGAGACTGAAATTAAATTAACAGAGAACACAAAAATGAGAGCAATGACAGTTGTCCTTCAAGCACTTAAAACCATGAAAAAAAGCTTTAACTACCTACGAGAAAGCCCTTGTGCAAACATCCATCCATCCATCCATTTTCTAACCCGCTGAATCCAAATACAGGGTCACGGGGGTCCGCTGGAGCCAATCCCAGCCAACACAGGGCACAAGGCAGGAACCAATCCAGGGCAGGGTGCCAACCCACCGCAGGACACACACAAACACACCCACACACCAAGCACACACTAGGGCCAATTTAGAATCACCAATCCACCTAACTTGCATGTCTTTGGATTGTGGGAGGAAACCGGAGCGCCCGGAGGAAACCCACGCAGACCCTTGTGCAAACAACCCACAATAAATCTCATAAACTGCACTTATTCTGGGAAAATGTCTTATATACTGTTAAGAGAAATGTAAGGGTTTTGTTGAGACCCACTTAAAGGCTGTGAATTGTTTAGCGTATGTGCCATCCTTATGCTAAAAGGTCTTTACAAACATTTAATAGTGAACAAGCTTGCTAGTCGTATCCACTTACATCTTCTAAAAAAACATTAAGTCTAATTTTGAAGGTCCCTAAAGTCCTACTGTCTACCACAATAATTGATAGCTTATTCCATGTGTCTATACTACTCTGTGTAAAGAAAAACTTCCTAAAGTTTATGTGACATTTACCCTTAATAAGTTTCTAACTGTGTCCCAGTGTTCTTGATGAACTAATTTTAAAATAACAGTCTTGATCCACTGGACTTATTCTATTCATAATTTTAAACAGTTCAATCATGTCTCCTCTTAATCTTTTTTTTCTGAAACTGAAAAGGTTAAGCTCTTTTAATCTTTACTCATAATTCATCCCCTGTAGCACAGGAATGAGTCTGATCACTCTTCTCTGGACTTTTTCTAGCACTGCTATGCCCTTTTTGTAGCCTGGAAATCAAACCTGTACACATAGATCCGGATGAGGCCCTCACTAGTGCGTTATAAAGCTTGAGCATAACCTCGTTGGACTTGTACTCTACACATTGTGCTATATAACCTGATATTCTCTTAGCCTTCTTAATGGTTTCTGAACACTATCAGGAAGTTTTTAATGTTGAGTTGTCATACACGTGTGCATTGGAGCCAGCTAAAGGGACCAAAAGAAGGAAATTCCATGCCAGGCCAGGGGGTGGCTGGGTGCACTAAACCTTCTTATTTTATCCCCACAGACCAGACATGGGAAATTCTGCTTGAGTTCGTCACTTCCAGTTTGGCTCTGAGAACTTCACTTCTGGTCCCAGCCCCGAGGACGATGTCACTTCCTCTGACCTCCCTCCTATCTCCGTTAATCAGTTCTGTTTTGGACTCGATTCTGTACATTGTTGTACTGAAACTTTGTCTTTTTGCTGCCAAGTCAAGTACACAGGTGGCTGCCCCAAACCTTTGTCGTGTGTCAAGGCTATTCATTTTACAGAGTCCACTATAACTCCTAAGTCCTGCTCATAAAGTGTACTCTCGATTTTCCAACCGCCCATTGTGTATTCAAACCTAACATTTTTACTTCCTATGTGTAATACTTTACATTTACTCACATTCATTTTTTCTGCACAAATCAGCCCAAGCCTGTATGCTGTCCAAGTCCCTCTGTAAGGATTCAATGGATTCCAGAATATCTACCAATCCACCTATCTTGGTATCATCTGCAAACTTAACCAGTGTGATAAAGGCGCTATATTGCGCCTGACCCGGCACAGACTGACCCAAAGGCATGTGTAAAAATACAACACAGACTTTATTTTTCTTCAGCTGGAGGGCATGTCTTCCTCATAATCCCTCCAGCCACAACACAGTCCCAAATGCACTTGATCTCAACAATACAACTCTCCACCTTTGCACCACCACTCCTCCCAGGCAACCTCGTCTTCTTCCTCCCGATTCTGGCTGCTGAGTGGTGGATGCTGGCCCTTTTTATAGCCCGCCTGGAAGTGCTACAGGTGCTTGATCACCTGTTGCTAATTTGACTTCTGGGTGGGGCTTTAGAGGTGCCCATGCTGGCACCCCCTGGCGGTCACCCCAGATCCCCACAGGTTTGTGGAGCACTCTATCTCCCATGGAAACTGAGGCATCATCGTAAACCAGGGAGGCTGCCACCAAGTGCCCCGGGGGGAGATACTGAGGAGCCCATGGCTGCTCCCCCAGAACATAAGTAGAAGGGGCGTCCCGGCCGGAAATGGAACCTGGCTACACGCCACACAAGCTTGTTACTAATATTCCAAATCATTTATTCATCTTAAAAACAGCAGTGGCCCTGGCACTAACCACTGAGGGACCCCACTCGTAACAGCAGCCAATTCTGTTAAGGTGCTTTGCACCATAACCCTCTGCTTCCTGTGTCTGAGCCAATTTTGCACCCTTCTTCACAAAACACCCTTCTTTTAGCCTGATGCCCAACCTCTCAAGTGGCACTTAATGCTTTCTGAAAGTCCAGATAAATAAATCATAAGCTCCACTTTGATCATATCCTTTAATTACTTCCTCATAGAATTCCACATATTAGTAAAACATAACCTCCCTCTTCTGAACCCATGCTGGTTGTTCAGTAAAAACAGACAGTTAAAATCTTATCTTTATTAGAAAATTGTAGCCTGGATATGTTATTTGAATAAACTACTAAACTGAATTTATGCACAGGAATTTTATGCTAGCATATATAATCAGCACAAATTGAAAATGAATGCCTGAGTTTGTGTCATGCGGTCACTTGACATGGAGAGCACACCGCAATCCCTCACGATTCAGGTACTTAGCTGCTGCACAGCTGTCTTACTTCAGTAAAGAAACTGTAAAATTAAACAAGTAAAATATATATCCACACACGTCATTGCAAATACTGTGGAATCCTTTATAATGTTTCAGGTTATACCTTTTATATGCAAGAAGGTTGTCGTCCCTTGTGCAGCACTCATCTGCTCCGGCTGCGTAGTAGTCCCAAGTTGCTTTTGGTAGATGTTCCTTAGCATATAATTCAAAGTCTGTTAGACACACCATGGATATCTCAGTGCAGTGTCCTACATGTCTTAAAGAAAAGAAAGAGAAGAACAAAAAACATCTGTTTAAGTCTACAATGACAAGCCAAGAAAATTAAAACTATTTAAACTCAAACATATTATGGGAACGTATTCCAAGTCTTCAGAACTCTCTAAGGTTTTGACTGAACTGAACCAGCAAAATTCTTTCAGTTAAATGTTGAATCACATACTTGAGGACACTAGTGAAGAAGTGCCTGTGGGCAATATACCAGATATTTACTGATATCAACAATGAGAACGTCTCACAGAAGTCATTTTGCTCATGTTGGTATGTTCGGTAAAAGCTCTCTCCTACTGTGTGCCTTCAGCAGCTGTCCCCTTAAAAAACTATAGCATCCATTCCATTTGTAATATGCGTCAGGCCCCTCCATCTCATTCAGCCCTCGCTCTTCATTCAAAACAAAAGCAGCATGCTGGGCAGGAGACAACACGAGTGTTCATGCTGAACACCCATCAGGTAGGGGTGAGTCAGATACAAGTGAGGACGAGCTGGAGTCTAAGTAAGATGCAGTATTAATTGGGATAATTGGCTTCAGCAAATTGGATATTGAACAAACAATCTGACAAAAGTTAAATGTAAACTCTGCCAAAAAATCACTGCTGTGACTAAACGTAATACAAGTAGCTTGTTTCATCGCATGAAAAACACAACCAAGTCATTAAATACAAAATGTGTGGCCAAAAAAAAAAAATGGAGATAAATTGACAAGCACACTTGTGGCCAAGTGATTTCCAAAGTACCTGCCTTTAGCCCACACATTTGTTAAAATAACACAATATGCAAAAGATGGGACAGCATAACTGATGCTACTGCATGCTTAATTTTAAATGTTCACATATATATATTTGGAATTATGACCCTCTTGTTCCATATTTGTGACTCCTCTATTTGTATTTTATATTGTAACTTGGCTCACCTTGGATCTCCTTTGCTGGCAACTCTTCTTTACCTTTTGTGCTCTTGGAGCTCTACAGTGTTCAGAGTATTGTAGTGAGTAAAAATCTTTTTATAATATGAAGATTCTGTGTTTGCCCTTTTATCTAGCCACGGTTTTGATGATACATCCTGCAAGTGGGCATTATTAGAAGTGCTTTTGGAAATGTTGGGACTCTAAGCTATAATACAGGTAATATAATATAATAAGCATTCGTTGGTTGTTGGTTGTCAGATGTCATGCCCCTACAACTAAAGACAAGATCAAACCTGTTTGATTTTATTGAAGCAGGTCATTGCATAGGCATGTCACTCTAAATGGCTGGTCTTTACGGGAGTACGCTGCTGGCTGCCTTCAACTATCCATCCATCCATTATCCAACCCGCTATATCCCAACTACAGGGTCACGGGGATCTGCTGGAGCCAGTTGCAGCCAACACAGGGCGCAAGGCAGAAAACAAACCCAAGGCAGGGCACCAGGCCACCGCAAGGCACACACACACCAAGTACACACTAGGGACAATTTAGGATCGCGAATCCACTTAACCTGCATGTCTTTGGACTGTGGGAGGAAACCCACACAGACACGGGGAGAACATGCCAACTCCACACAGGGAGGACCCGGGAAGTGAACCCGGGTCTCCTAACTGCGAGGCAGCAGCACTACCCACTGCGCCACCATGCCACCCACCTTCATCTAAATGAAGGAAAAACTTGTCTAATGTGACATGCCCTTATGTTCTAAATTAAGAAGGCAGACTGATAAATCAATTGGATTTATTTAAACAATTGCTGACAAGGAAGAGCAATGCTGCACAAACACCCAAAAGCAAAATGTCTGCCTATCATGTTTGCTTTCCCGAATATCACCTCTGTTCTCCACTCTTACCTCCTGATTCCTTCTACTAAAGGCAAAATCTATAAGTAATTGCTGCCTCTGCTTCATTTCTTTCAGGAATTGACTATTCAGGCTGCTTCATGGAGTTATTTTTGTGGTTGGAGGTTAACTGGTGATCTGCTGGGAGTTCACCTTGTCACACTCCATTGAGTTGCTACTACCTAAACAATAACTTTTTGGCTCCCAAATATGGTTCTGTATAAGGGATCTGTACATCTTTGAGGCATTTACACTGTGGGACTTCCTCTATGTGTCAGAAGGTCAGAACTTAATAGAGCATCACAACTGGAAAAACAGCAATCACCACTGACTTGTGGACGGTGTGTTGACATAGTGTGACCTCTCTTTTAATTGGTAATAGTTGGAAAACCATTCACTGGTCTCTGGGTGTCCTCTAGCCCACCAAGAGAAGATTCACATTGCAGGCATGACAACTTTTTCCTAGCAATAGAAGACACTGTGTGTTCAGTAGGGGAGAGGCTGAGAGAAACAAAAAACAGCAGTACATCCACATAGTATCACTTTCTTTTATTAGATTACACACATTCTTTTTGTATTAAAAGTAAAACTGCCTCGTTGGACCTCAAACAGGCACTTAATAAATGTCTGGACCAAAACCCTCCCACACATACCATCATCAGACTGACTTTTTTCTTAACCTCAATGTTTTCAATGTCTTAAAATAACAACTTTTATTACCAGCTCAGTGGGGTCACAAGTGGTACTAAATTGGATCATCTTCATCGGCTTCCTTTGCAAAAGATATGTCAATGATTGTGATGGTGCTGCCTCTTGCTTCAGAAGCCAGCTACAGGAGTTTATTAACAATTTTACCAGTTTACATTCATCTCTCAGGTTCAGTAAATGTATCTGCCACAAGCTTACCATCCCTTGATCTTGCTTGTTTGTGTTAGCTTTCTAAAACTTAAAAACTCTGTTTATTACAAGCTAATCAACCTTCTCCGTGGTTCTTTTCACCCTGTCACATTTCACATTTCACCAAACTCTGCCACCTCTGCTGTGGTGAAGTTGACTTCAGTAATAAATCACTCAGAATTGAGGAGTTTCTTCCTCGACATGGATACCCTTCTCATGTTGTGGACAGTGCCCTCAATCAAGCCAGGAGTGGACCGCTTAACATGCATTCTTAAAGGAACCCTAGCAACGAAACCACCATCCCGTTGGTCCTCCCATGCCATCATAAGACTTTCTCTCTTACAGGTTACTGAAACAAATTTCCCCCTTTGCAGGTGGATCCTTCCATGGGAGCCTTTTTTCCCAAAGCTCTTTCAATTTTTTTCCATCAACCTCCTAATTTACATAAACTTCTTTTTCACAGGCCACATCACAAAACAGATCTTTATTCTCTGTATCACTTCTAAATATGTTATGATTAATACCCCTGCATCTGGCTTATCTGGAAAATGTAATATTAAACAAAGGACCTTACGCCAGTCCAAAAATTTTATTTACTGTATTTCCAGGTATCTACAGTACATAGGTGAAATGGGGAGGTGGCCTCCATATGGTTTAACACTAGAATTCCTGAAGCCTACAAAAAAACTTGTAATCCCGGCCCACCTAAATTGCTTCGCACCTCTCCATCAGCATCTTTTGTTTTGTAAATATGTCGATCGGCACAAGCAGCAAGCAGCCTGCTGTCCCATCCCCTACCTTGATGGAACTCAGCTTGCGGGCAAAAAGGTCTCCCAGCTCAAGCCAAGGCTCCTTATCTGCATGTTGGGTGCCTGGAATTGTATAGGGTAAATAATACAGTATATCATTATTTGGAATACATGCATTTCATGTGTGTTCTGTGTCTACAAAGATCTGGGGAAGTGTAAGATGAAAGGAAATGTGAGAAATGCAAGAAATGCTGAACACATACCTAAAGCAGAAACGTTTTCCATGTTATAATGACGAGAGGTGCGTGAAGACTTTAGTCTAAATATCAAATAAGCACGTGCACTTTTATTCAAGAATATAACCAAACGAAAAAAAAAGCATTCGATTTACATGTGGCTGTCCATGAGTTAAAAACTCAAGATCAAATGTTAATCGACAGGGAGTTTACACGTATTCTTGACATAAGTCCTTGGTTCAAATTAGAATTTATTTTTAACGAAACATCTCAACAAAGGCTTTTTCACAAGATTCACACGCACAATGTTATTATTTTTCTTTTTCTCTTTTACTCCTCCACTCCTTCCTGGCAAGCATTGTCTTTCCTCCACATCCAACTCTGTCTCACCTTAGTGAGGCAGAGTGGACTCCTTTATGCCAGACCCAGAAGTAACCCCTTTTCCACCACAGTACACCCAGGAAGCACCTCCGGGCCAGGTAGAATCTCTCTAAAATGAGGAATACTCCTTCCCACAGCTCCCCCTGTCAGCTCAGAATAAACCCAGCAGGGCTGCCCATTGGAACTAAAACTCCCATGCAGCCCTGCAGGTGTGCACATGTGAGTTCCACCAGAGAGATGCTTCCATCTATACACTGGGCAAGGGGGAGCACATGGCCCTAATAGGCTGCTTCCCTCCATCCCTTCATTATAAAAAGCTTCCACGCACAATAAGTAACCATCCAATCTGTCCAAAATAATAGCCAATCTGTGTCCTCTATGACAATACATAAGCTGTGTCTCACACATTCGATTGGGTGATAACTTCAGGACTCATCTATGGGTAATTCCACCCAATGCCTTAGGTTGACCCAGTCACTCACCACCTCTCCTGTCCTCTTGATCAAAGGTGTGAGGGTGCTTTGACATTATTTCAGGCTCAGGTGACTTGGACCCACCCCTTCCTCTGAGGAAGCCTTAAATAGACCACCACACCATCCAGTCTGTCAACAAGTTTGTATCTGTAAAGACATTACTCTATGGTGATCAGCGCTATTTTTGATTTTATCAACTTATGCCTTTTTTTTCATCCAATTGCATGGGTTTCACCTTCAAGATGCCCCACCTCTTGAACTTGTTTGTTTTTAGCTATTTCACCTGCTTTTTCCTTTCCAATTACACACCTGA
Organism: Polypterus senegalus; assembly: GCF_016835505.1. NCBI lineage: Eukaryota > Metazoa > Chordata > Cladistia > Polypteriformes > Polypteridae > Polypterus > Polypterus senegalus. Next base: position 54,264,969 of record NC_053155.1, read on the forward strand.
TGAAAGCTACACAGCCAACGCATTGTGCTTTTTATTCTCTTTCCTTTTCAGTGTGGGAACAACCTTTACCTTTATTTCCTTTGCAGATGCCCACTGACACAGCCCTTCATTAACTCCACTCTTTTTAGTATTAATTATGTTTGAACCACAAATAACTCTTAAATTTGTAACAATTAAGTTACAGAAGTAATATTAATCTTTTCTTATTTTTAATATAATTATTAACAAAAAAGTTTTATTAATTATAATAGAAACAATCTTGAATCAGTTTCCAGGACTACCTAAAAAGACATGAGTTGATTGCAATTAGTGTAGAATGCCAGAATCTAAACTAGAAAAAGAAAATGTGAGCAGCAGTTTTAGTGTCATTACATTGGTTACCTGTATCATTCAGAATTGACTTTAAAATACCATTAATGCTTTATAAAACCTTAGATAATCTTGGTCTATTCTATATTTTGGAATGCGTGTCCCCCTACTCTCCAAGTTGTAACCTTAGATCTTCAAATGGAGGTCTGCTTATAATTCCAAGAGCTAAGGTTACTAAAAGTGGTGAGTTGGCTTTGCTGTAATGCACCTAAAATTTGGAATACTCTAGTACTGGCTAAAACAGGCTACTAGTGTGGAACATTTTGAAAAAACTGTTAAAAACTCATTATTTTAACTTGGCCTTTTCATATCTGCATTACAGTTGTATTCCTAATGGACTATATGGGCCCACAATCTGTACTAAATCTCTACTATTCTCTGCTGTTTTTTCCAGTTCTTGTGTGGTGGTGATCTGCACCACCACCACCTGATCAAGGCACCCTGCAGCCCCCTGAGATGATGGAATGAAGGCGGGTGTCTCAGCTGTCCAACGTCATCAAATCGTATCACGTGAAGCATGAAAACCAAGAAGACTGATTTAAGAACATTTATGTTAGGTACAGTTCCCAATGGGGGCTGGGTGGTCCTTTGGCCTTGGATCGCCTGCAGATTTTGTTTTCTTTTTTCTTTAATATTATTGCCTTATCTTAACTGTGGTTGGTAGGCAGTGGGAGGAAAGCAGAAGTGAAAAAGGAAGGAAAAGGGACTAAGAAATCAGGCTGGGACTGAAGTGTTGTGAGGTGGCAGCTCTACTACAGTAGTATATTAGTAGATATTGTGGTGGATTGCCGGCATTTCACTCCGGCCCTTAACCCCAGGCCGCCAGGAGGAGCTCTCCCGACAGCATGATCATGCCCCCCGAGTTCCAGCAGGGCATCATGGACTATGTAGTGTTTGTACACAGCCCTGCTGGATACCTTGGGGGCCCTTATGTGCCCTATGACCAGGGAGTGCGTCACGGTCACGTGACAGGATGAAACGACATGCTCCCGGGTTGAAGAAACGGACTATTTACCCTGACCCGGAAGGAATAAGGACTTGTGGACTGTTGGGCAGGAACACCTCCGGGTCAGGGAATATAAAAGGACTGTGGCAGCTCCCAGACAATGAGCTGAGTTGGGAGGCAGGGTGGCTAAGCGTCTGGGAGTGGAGGATTGTGATTTATTGGTTATTGTTTATTGAAGAATAGTGGAATGGTGGTGCTTTGTGCACAATTATTATTATAATAGATAATTATTGGATTTTTATCTGGTGTCTGACGTGTGGTCTGAGGGTACAAGGGTGCGAGAAAGCACTTAATTCTGTCACAATATATAGATATATAGTAGATTTTCTCAACAGATTCATTCAAATCAGTTTAGTTTATGACTCTTTTATGTGCAATCAGTAATGACTCTGGGTCATACAATACAGTAAATGGATGATCTGAACTAATAATTACACAGAAATGTCAAATGGAGATCCTTCACGTGCTGCATGAGCAAAGTCTTTTTTTAATATTACTATGTTGAAAAAATATAATAAATCTTAATGAAGCCACTAAAAAGTTTTAGATAAATGACATATACCAAAAAAATACCCCATGGACAAGGTTCACTTTTGAAATGCATGTTTGTTTTTTGAGTAGTCAGCACAGAAGCAAACACTGCAATGAAACCTTCAAATGACCTTTGAAACTGTTTTGTGTTGGTTAGGAATCTGCACTTATCAGCAGTTTTCACAGTTCAGACACCCTCTGGGTTATACAAGAAACTGAACAAATGTTTTCAGTTTTTACAGAGAAGAAATTTGGTATGAAACAGCTACAGATAATGTGTCACCATAATAAAGGATAAATGGGACCTTTTCAGTAATAAAATATAAAGATAAATGCACATATTTACCAGATGTCTATACTCACAAAATTAACATCAATGTGCATATAACAAATTTTAATAAAGCAAATGGACCGAAGTTTAAACAACAGTTAATTTTTAACTGGCAGCAGGCACAGTAAAGCTCAGAAAGAGACACAATGTTGGACAAGAAAGCTCTGTCACAGCTAAGCAGTCAGATTAGCCGCTACCTGTTTGAAGGCCTCTGATAACCTGAGCTGTGGAAGTTTACAGTGAGGTAATTCTACTTATAAGTACAAACAGTTTTATAAGAAGGACTTAATGGACTGATTGATTGCATTTATAGTTCTTGTGATGAAACTGTTTCTGAACCACGAGGTCAGTACAAGAAAGTCTCTGAAGTGTTTGCTGTATGAGAGCAAATCCATAGACAGCATGGCTGAGGCAGCGTGTGCTTGATGTTGTATACCAATAATTCCCTTTCCAATCGGCTGCTGTAGGGCTGTGATTTCACCCTCAGATACAGTGATATAAATACTCTGAGTGGTGCAGCGAGAGTAATATGGAAAAAGATGATCTGCTGTAGCAACCCCTAACAGGAGCAGCTGAATGAAGGAGAAGGTGCAGTGAGAGTAACAATGCTAAAGAAGCTATGATATCTGGAATAGTTTGGCCATTCCGTGGATTATTATATTGTTACAGGTTAATTACAATCAGATGCCTTAAACTAATAAACAATATGCAGTTAATCTATACTAATAAAAGGCAAAGCCCTCACTCACTCACTCACTCACTCACTCACTCACTCACTCACTCACTCACTCACTCACTCACTCATCACTAATTCTCCAACTTCCCGTGTAGGTAGAAGGCTGAAATTTGGCAGGCTTATTCCTTACAGCTTACTTACAAAAGTTGGGCAGGTTTCATTTCGAAATTCTACGCATAAGGGTCATAACTGGAAGCTATTTTTCCCCATATAATGTAATGGAGTCTTGAGTTGGAGATGGCCGTGGGGGGCGGAGTTTCGTGTGACATCATCACGCCTCCTACGTAAGTACGTAGAGAACAAGGACGAACTCCAAACAGCGATGAGCACAAAACGCCATTTCACAATTGAGAAGGCAGAAAACCATTATGAAGCAAATGATGCATACAAGCATATTCATATGTACAGCTACTGCGGAAACAAAGCACGGCGTGAACCGTAAGTTTATATTAAATTAAGTTCATAGACAGGCTGCCACTAGCGTTTGTAATTTAGTGCCTGCCCATATAAGGCCGTCCATCAGCGGCAATCCAATACAAACACTGCCGGTAAATATTCACGTGTGAAGGACTGTGCTTATGCAGAGGAAGATGAGATGGTCAGGGTGGTGTTTGGCACAAACTCATTGAAACTGCGAGAGAAACTTTTAAGTGCCGGGTCTTAGCTGACATTACACGAGATGGCACCAGTACAGCTGGGAACCTTCGATGCAAGAACACCAAGCGGCTCACGTGAACTGGCGCAATGCGCAGACAAAAGCAACAGTTCCAAAGAGTGCTGAACAAAAACCGAATTACACAATTGAGAAGGCAGCAAAAAAATATGAAGCGTCTCATACATACAATCATATTCATAAGTGCAGCTACTGCGGAAACAAAGCACACGGTGGAAAAAGTGAATGTCCTGCTAAAGGAAGACAGTGTAAAAAAAACAACTTGTGCATGCAGTTTGTCACATCACAGATAAAAAGGAAGACGAGCTGTTTATTGATGCAGTAAGGAACTAATCGATGAATGAAACCTCTTATCTTTACAACGATTGACAAACACGGAATGTAACTTGAACACATCCTACAAATACGAGCCTGATTGAAAGAAATAATGATAATCAAATCCTTGATGACAGCAACATTCAATAACACTCACAAAACAATTACTGTATATTGACTATCATGTTACGTTATTTTTAAAATGTTCCCTTTTCTTTTTCATAACTTCTACTTCTCCACTGCGGTACACGGGTATATATATAAATGTATATATATACCCTGATCTACAGTACATACTCTTGCATAGACAAGCCCAACGCTGTGGCGCAATTGTAGAGTCTTCGCCTCTAACGCCGACATTCGAGGTTCGATTCCCGAGAGGGGGTGTACTGACTATGTACGCGCGCAACCCGATTCATTTTACCTTCGCATCTCCTTGGTTTGGGACGTATGAAAAAATATTAGGTTAACGCAGAATCATGTTACGTTATTTTTAAAATTTTCCCTTTCTTAGCACAAGCACAGCTGAGAAGCTTCGATGCATGTACTCCATAGCGTTAAAAATAACGCATTTAATCACACTTTCAATTCCAAGCAAACGGAACTTTTGTCAATGCATGATTTCCTGGTACATCCATTACACTGATGCACACATCACAGCTACAAAAATGTTAGAGTCGGAATAAAGCGCGTTCCTACGACTGATCATTTCGACTACCCAAGCGAAGCCTTGATAAAAGCATGGTTTTGTGCACACTGAAAAGCAAGCAAAATTAGATGCATTACAGAAAGCGGACTTTGTGGCTCTTACTGGGGATCATTGGACTTCCGTGACCGTTAGTAATTCTAAATACATCTAATTACAAAATGTTCAATGATCACACTGTTTTAGCCTAATGTACAAAATAATTTTGGCTAATGTTACTCAGAGTTTAAAGAGTAAGCTGGTCAAATTACCTTTTATGTTTCTGACTTATTTTTTTTAAGAAGAAAAACTGCACTTTATGTTGAAATTTTGGTTATTATTATTTAAAGACAATACTATTCTGAAAATGTACTTAAAGTACTTAAACTACCACTTTATTTTTAAGTCTGCACAATTTTAACCAGGGATGATATTTTTGTTTCTGTTTTGAATTCAAATGCAGTTTAAAAGCTTTTTTTTCAGAAATTAAAACAGCTTCAGTTTACAATATTCATGTCCATGTCTATTATTTGATTCTGTAAGCCCACTAAAACCGTTTTAAATATAAAAAAAAAACATTTGCAATTTGGGGCAAATTTACATGTGCGATTACATACGATTAATCAAGATTAATTCTTACACAGCCTCTAATTAATTGGATTAATTTTTTAATCGAGTCCCACCTAATATATATATATGTAGATATATATATGTAGATTTGTATATATATGTGTATATACAGTATATATGTAGATATGTATATGTTGTATATACAGTATGTATATATGTGTGTGTGTATATACAGTATGTGTATATATGTATATGTATATATATGTATGTGTGTATATGTATATATATAACTGTATATATATGTGTATAGATATGTATATATATATATTTATATATGTTTATATATGTGTCTGTGTGTGTATATATATATATATATATATATATATATATATATATATATATATATATATATATATGCCAGCAACACTCATGACAATGACAAAACAATTACATTGTTAATCATGTTACGTTATTATTAAAATGTTTCCTTTTCTTTTTACTTCTCCGCTGCCAATCGCAGGTAATTTGCTATATATATATATATATATATAATATAATATAAATAGATAGATATGACAACAACACTCATATCAATGACAAAACAATTACATTAACAATCATCTTACGTTATTTTTAAAATGTTTGCTTTTCTTTTTCATAACTTCTTTAACACACTACTTCTCCACTGCGAAGCGCGGGTATTCTGCTAGTTTCAATGTATATGATAAAAGCCATATCAGGGATGTTGATCTAGAAAAGAAAGGGAAACCACACTGGAACAAAAGCACTGCATTGACGCTGGGTACTAGTAGTTTGCAAAACCGAACTGAGAAATTGCATACACCAGAGTTTGAGCTAGCGTGAAAATGTGCGTGGCTTTACACCAACTTTAGGTTTTATACATCGCGATATAAGCGTGGAAATGGAAGTCTGCAATATTTTTGTGCGTACGCATCGTTTATACATGAGGCCCCTGGTGGTTCCAAATATCTTCTGTTTCACAATTATTGTATTCCCTTGTGCTTCTGGGAGTACTGAAAACACTAGAAATGGTTTTATAACCTTGACTTTATGTATGCCTCACCACAATTTGATACCAGAAGTCTACAAACAGTTCCTTGGACTGCATGGTTTGATTTTTGTCTTTTTGGTAAATTGTATGACATTGTTTTAAAAAGGCACACATATCAATTCAGTTTGCCATTTGTGGAATCCTATCAAGTTTCAGACACATCTCAAACATACTTAAAGCAAACAGGATACACAGCTGGGGGTGCGAATACCTATATGAATAAGAGATTTCTGTTTTTGATTTTTAATACATTTTCAAACCTTTCTGAAACCTTGTCATTATGGATTATTGAATGCAGAATGATGGACAAAGATGTCAAATTTATTAATTTGAAATAAAATCCACAATACAAAATATTCAGAAAATAAAAGGGTCTAAATATGTTATGAATCCACTGTACATATGAGTAATCAAAACCTAAAAAACAAAGTAAAGAAGGCTAACTTATCTCTGTATAACACACAAATACTGTTGTCCACTACCGTCCAAAGATAACGGTTTGTGAAAGTTTGTAATTTCTCGGGAAAAGCTGGTAAACAAACATATACTAAGTTATTGTTTGATTCTAGTCAGAAGTAGAAGTTGACTAGAATGAAGACTACAGGGGTTTTCCAGGACTGAACTTGAAAACTACTGGTCTAGATCATTCAATACTTTTTCATTCTTAGTCAAGCTGAGCTGTTTTAGTAAGATATAAATTATGATAAAACAAATAATCTAAATGAGTAACTTCAATGTTCACATCAAAGTATAATAATTTACTTTTCACAAAAGTTTTTTCCCCGTATCTGAAGGGTTTAATAATGCTGTCATAATAAGTAATTATCACCAACCTCCAAAATGTAATTATATTGATACAACCAGGCAAAATTATTATTTGATCTCTGATTGACCTTCCTAATAAGAACTTAAGATAAAAATTAGACATATGAAGCAATAACAGTCCAACTCCAATATGTGGTGGCATGGTGGCGCAGTGAGTAGTGCTGCTGCCTCGCAGTTAGGAGACCCGGGTTCACTTCCCGGGTCCTCCCTATGTGGAGTTTGCATGTTCTCCCCATGTCTGTGTGGGTTTCCTCCCACAGTCCAAAGACATGCAGGTTAGGTGAATTGGCGATCCTAACTTGTGCTTGGTGTGTATGTATGTGTGGCTGGCACCCTGCCCAGAGTATGTTTCCTGCCTTGTGCCCTGTGTTAGCTTGGATTGGCTCCCGTTAGGATGTAATGGATGGATGGTTATATATATATATAACCAATATACAGTATACACAAAATGCTGTGTTTTACACATATAAGTGCAGATTAAGATGTCAGTTAAGAAAGTAGAACTCAATGATACAACCTTGGAAATGCTTTCTTGGTAAATTTAAGTTAATAATAACAGAGAGTTTTCAAATTGATTTCTAAAATAAATACCACCATATCTCCTTAAAAAGCAGTCCCAATTACTGAATACTGTATTTAGAAGGTTGTAAACAGGTTTTCTATGCTCTAACTGCGAAAATATTCGATTTATAAATAAAGAATCCTACTTCGCTGAAATTCATTTATCGCGGCAGAGTCTGGAACGGATTAACCGCGATAAACGAGGGTTGACTGCATTTTGAAAAACTCACAAAAGCTGTGTCCCATATTGAATGTAATTAATACATATTGATTTACTTGCAGTGTCCTTCATACATTAAAAGGTGGCCATTGGTAGACCTCTATTAAATCTGATTTAGATTAGATTAGATCACATTTGATACTGAATGTTCTTAAACGTTATACACCAATTTATTCTTCTTTCTTAAGAACATGTAATCCTTAAAATTGAATATTATGTTAAAAACAAAGACTTTATGAAAACTGTCCATCTGACTTGTGTGTCCCTCATAACTTTGAAGCAGCCTTAGTTCATGGTGCAAAAATTATATTATGATGTAAAGCTTTTAAGTTTGGGTCACAACATGTTTCTTCACAACTTTGAGAACTATGTTAGGTTTTTTCAATGATGTGTATTTTCAATAAATATTTTTAAATTGCAATTTTGGGCTTAATTTTACTTGTATTCATAAATCTTCCACAAGTCATTAAAATAAAATATGGTAGTTCTACATATGAATAATACTAGTGTTACACTCATTCCTAAAATAAATGAGTACACCTTTGAATAGTCTGCTTGTTTTTGTGATCATTTTTATATTCTGTAAAATTAATAATAAAAATATATATCTTATCTGTTTCACCCTAGTCTGGTCCAGGAAAGCCAGATTTTACACCTTATATATTAGTTATTGCTATTATTATATATTTGGCTTTTGACTAAAGGCAATATTCAAGTTAATGATACAGTAAAAGTATTTACATGCTTTATCCAAAACTGGAGCACAAGATAGTTAACTGCTCCTCCATTCCTAGGCTTTTATGTCTAAAGCATTAGCCATGTCACCACGCTGCATATACAAGAAAGACACTCACTCAAAAAAAGAACAGCAGTTTATTTCAGAGTTTTTTTTTGTAAATGTTAAGACTAGAGTTAATTATGTACATAATACAGTATGTGTTAACTATTACCAATACAATAAATATGAATCATTAAAATAAAAAGATTTATTTTGAAAAGGTAGCATACCTGTTGCAGTTTAAGCTTGGAGTACTCATTTTCTGTCTTTCCAACAATGATGCAATGTATACCCTCTATCAAAATCAAACAAAAAATAGGAAGTTATTAAAAACATACACACTCCGTTAATTTAATATACACAAAATATCTTTTAGTATTAGTGGAGTGTAAATTAAAGAACTCTTAGCTTATGTAGAGTGATTAAAATAAATAGAACTAATTAGTTTGTGAGAAAACATACTCAGAATCCTATGTTTGCTGTTTTCAACAATGTGTTCACATGTTAGCAATTTGAATGTTCTTTAATCATCATCCTGTATTTTTAGCCAATTTACATTGTACTGACATCTAGAAGACATCCATCATCCTTTTTATTTTCAACAGCAGGGTCAGGGAGCAAAGAAATGCAAGTCAGTAAGTAACACTGGAGAAGAAGGCAGATCAAAGCAGAACTTCCTGACACACACGCACACTTACAACCAGTTAATTCAGCTAATCTGTTGCATTGATTTAGAATGAAACTGAAATACCCAGCGTACACTCAAGTGCATGACAGAAAGTGAGGAAGTGGAAAGGCGGGTATTCTCAGATGAGCATAGTGCACCCACCTAATAGGTCAGATATACAAAGAAGACATAAGGTGGTGAATGTGCATGGGATAATAACACATACATTAGCATCTTACTGTAATAAGAGTTTAAAACAACAATGGCAGGAAGCTTATTTAAGCACAAATTGTATCTCAAGACCCACTCAACCACATGCTGGACCAATTTCGAATTTTCATTTCATCTAACATATGCACCTTTTTATTTAGTGGAAAACCAGAGAACAGAAATAAATGCACATCTTCCTCTTATACGCTTCATCACTCTCAGTCAATGCAGATGTGAAAATACTGTACCTTGGTAGAGCTTCATAAAATGGTAGCACTTAGTGTTGTCTGATTAAGCTGTCCTGAATTCTTTGCAAATACCGTTCAGACACAAGTTACATATGTGCAGGTGGATTAGTATAAATCGTAAAAATTGATTTCTGCTGATACACACATCTGTGTGCAATGATATGGAATTCCTGAACATTTTTGTCCAAACAGAAGGGCTTTACTTCAGACTACCACATTACTTTAGGCAAACTGACCATTTCTTACTCATTAAAATACTATCAATATTGCTAATTTGTTTTAAAACAGCATACAAATTCAAATCAAATGAAACTGATAGAAAACATGGCTTATGAACTAATACAGCTCTCAGTTCATGCATTAGCTACAGTATAACAAACTCACATTGACATTCTCTGTTTGTCTCCCCTTTTTCCAAGAATTCACCCAGTCTCATACTGTATCCTAACAATATGTGACCAAAGGAGATGTGAGTGTCCCAAATGTGTAGCAGACTGCTTCGCCACCCAAATCATCATAATGTAAAAAGGGAAAAAAAAATGACAGTATTTGTATGTACAGACAAGGGTTTGAAGTAAAGAGTCAAGATACATAGGGCTTCAAGGAGCATCTGTTTAAGGCAAGGACTGTCTAAGTCTGCATATTCACTTCTGCTGGGCAATGAGCCAGTTATCAAGAGTTAATCACTGTCAATTACGAATCAGAGAAGACCCCAGCCACTCTAAGTGTGCAGATGTAAGTTATCCAGTAACAAAGTTACAACCATAATATCAGCACAGGGCTAGAGACAAAATTCTTAGAAGCTGAGAAAATATGTTTCAAATATTACAAGCAAAGCAAAAAGGTGCAGCTGTCCATCTCTTCGTTATTTTTCAAACCTGCTTATTCCAGTTCAGAGATAATGAAATGTTGGGACAGATATTCACTTGCCCATTATCCCTTTAATTTGTTCACCACTGTTTCACCTTCAGCAGTAACTGTTTTTGTTCCTCCTTTGTTTCTTTATCATTATTGACAATTCAAAAATGGTCCTTACCACAGCAGCACTGTAGCTGCATGCTGACTTAACCAGCTATGTTTGTGGACAGTGGGACCAAATGTTTACTAATACTAAGCATGCTCATTATGGTCTTTATCTTTTAATATTTTGGAGTATTTACAGGAAGAGCAAGTTTTATTTAAGGGCGTAACAATTGCATGGTGTTCAATCCAAAATGTGGGTCTTTCAAACATACTAACAAATTCAACTTTTGGGTTCCAGTTATGTCCTCTCAGAGAGCCACCCTCTGAGAAAAGTGCATTTTAATATTTTCTTACTTTATATTTAGTATAGAACAAAAAATCATATTGAGGTTGAAACAATTCTTCATGTTTGAGATGGATTTACTGTCGATCTGCATGTTTCCATTAGGTCAGATTTTCTCAAGGCATAACGTGAGCTACCATAGCTATGCTGATGACACACAACTGTACATATCAATAGCGCTTGTCGACCCCTTATCAATAGCACCTGATGACCCCGACACTCTTGATTCACTGACATAATGTATTACTTGTGTTTCTAAATGGATGAGCAGCAATTTTCTCAAACTAAATTAGGAGGAAACAGAAATTTTAGTGATAGGCAAAAATGGATATAATGAGGATATTAGATATAAACTTGATGCATTAGGATTAAAAGTCAAAACGGAGGTAAGGAATTTAGGAGTAACTATTGACTCTGACCTAAATTTTAAATCACATATTAATCAGATCACTAGGATAACATTGTTCCACTTAAGAAATATATCAAAAGTTAGATCTTTTATAACTTTGCAAGATGCTGAGAAATTAGTTCACGCATTTGTTTTCAGTCGACTAGATTACTGTAACGCACTCCTCTCAGGACTACCCAAAAAAGACATAAATCGTTTGCAACTAGTGCAGAATGCAGCTGCTAGAATCTTAACTAGGAAAAGAAAATCCGAGCACATTTATCCAGTTTTGATGCCACTATACTGGTTACCTGTGTCTTTCAGAATTGACTTTAAAATTCTGCTTATGGTTTATAAAGCCTTATATAATCTTGCTCCATCATATATTTCAGAATGTCTTACACCTTCCACTCCAAATCGTAATCTTAGATCTTTAAATGAGTGCCTACTTAGAATTCCAAGAGCCAAACGTAAAAGAAGTGGTGAGGGGGCCTTCTGGGTTTTTTTTTTTTTGTCCTCCCTTGCCATCATTTGTATGAAAATGTGCTATATAAATAAATGCTGTTGTTGTTGTCAGCAAGATGCCTGTTTGTGTGTCTGTGTCCCTTAATCTGAATGTCTCATTACTAACACATGTTGCTATTCTCGGAAACAGTATAAACTTCTTGATTTGCAAGAAAATAAGTTTAACTCAGCTTCCTGAATTATCATTTTTGCAAAATGTTTAATTTTCAAAATGTCATATAAAATGTGCACATATATTCTTTTCAAAATGTTTTTCAATGTTTCCAGCTATTTATAATGATCTATCATTTTACATTTATCATGGACAAAAGTTTTCCAGCTCTTGCACTTACATTTTTCAGAAAAAAATATTTCAAATGTGAGAACAAAATTTCCATTTTATTTATACAAAGTATAATGTTTTTTGTTTAAATTCACCACCACTTTTGAGTAACAGAAGAAATCATCAAGTCAGAGGTGAGGTGGTTTAACATACCCATTCATTATCTGTTACCTTCAGTTGGTGTATATTATTTATTTCTGCCACATGTGCACTTTGTTTCTAAATATTAGTTTTGGATTATGTAAATAATACATGTTAGAGTAATTAGTGATAGTAATTGACCCAATGTGAGTGATGATATGTGGATGAATGGGTCCTAAGATGCCAACTAGTCCCAGGTCAGTTTCTGCCTTGTGCCCAATTCTGGCGTGAGAAGCTCAGACCCCGCCACACCCACAACACTGAGCAAGATTAAGCAGGTTTGAGAAAGTGAACAAATAATAAGCCGCATTATGGAATTAATTTTTAAAAAACATTTTTAAGGCACTGATTTTTGTATTATTTTAAAAGTGTGTTAAAATATAACAGCCTCACATCCTGCAAGGACCCACATTAATTCTCTGAAGATGTCATTTTTTGCCAGGTGACAAGACAAGCCCCGTGATCTTAAAATGGATTTTGGATGAATAAAGGTTCGTAAAATGGGCATTGTTAATTTGATTTTGTTTTCTCTTTCATCTGCTTTGTTGGATTATTCTAAGTAGTGGAGGCTGCTGCTGTTGCTGCACAGGTGTATTTTAAAGATGGAAATTCAGACATTGTTTAGAGAATATACAGCTTGACACAGGTAAAGTGGAGAGACAGATGATGGTAAAGGCTCTGCAGTTAGTTTGTTGTGGACCTCTGCTCTTCCCTCTGAAAGCAAATGCTAAAATTCTTGCTGAAGTCAATATATCAGTTCTGCCTTAGACTCCTGACCATCTATGCCTTAGAGACAGTTTAATAAATGTACACATTCCAATTGGAAGTACAAACACAAACTACAAATATATGGCAAGAATGAAATCCATGGATATGGTCCGCTAGGAGAACACTGAGTGAGGCAGTGAGAATGACAGAAAAAATAGCAAGGTGGAAACAGTTTGGGCAACCGTGGCCCCTCTTCAGTGGGACTGTGCTATAAGAAATGAGCACACACGCTGTTATGCCACAATCTTTTACAGCAGGGACTTGAGGACATCACACTCTACGTCACTCATGTGACTACCAATGGGTGTCACTGCTGCCAACAATATGACAGCATGTCTGTAAAGCAATGCTTAATTGGTAGCACCCATAGAGCAAGACTAAACAAAAGGATACACAATGACCATAACAAAAAGAATAATACAAATATAAATAATCATGCAAAACAATAAAATTATACACAAGACCTAACTAGTTTCTGTCTGATCCCCTTCTAAAGGTGCCGACTACAAATGTGACTATCAAGCTTACAAGGAAATCATCTAAGAAATTGATAAGTCAAGGCACACAAGATGGATCTTCATGGCTAGAGATGAGCAACACAAGTTAAGATTTGATTTGCATACAGTTTTGTGAAACAATCATTAGGACTAATTTCTCAGGTGATTTTACAATTACTTAATGCAAAACTCACTAAAGACTTTTTTAGGGTTTTAGAACTTTTTTAGGTGGTGGCAAACAAAGGATATTTCTATTTGGCTGTTACAGACTGAAATCAAATGTATGTTTTTTATTCTAAAATAGTAAGAATAAGAGCAGCTCACTTCTCAAAACAGACTGGTTTGGGATCGAACCCATGAAGTTTTGATTACCAGTCAATAGTTGAAACCGTTGCGCCACTGAAGCGATCGTAGCAGATGCGCGTCAATGTCGTACCCTAACGCGGTTTCTTTTTCTGCAGTTATATTCCTGAATAGAAGCGCACTTGTTCTGTTATATTTGTACCTTTTGTGAAAGTGTTTCTTTGATATTTGGAATTCAGGCTTCACACATTATACACTTCATGTCTACATTTTGTCAATTATTATTAAAACATGAAAAACATTTCTATTTTAATGATGTGCTTACATAGATCGTTGTAGACACGGAATACACAAGAAAAACAAGTGCTCCAAATAACGATATAGTATTTATAAAAGGTATAATTTTGCTTGACTTCTCACTCTATACAACTCTAAGCAACTGACACGCAGGTAAACAGACTTGAGCTGAGGAAACTGTGCGGGGTGAGGGGATGTGGTAGCAGGCTGCTTGCTGTTTGCTGCTTATCTACACATTTACAGGACAAAAGATGCTGATGGAGAGCGATTTAAGGTGGGACGGATCTACAAGTTTTTTCGTAGGCTCTGGTAATTCTACTGTTAAGGCATCATTGGTGGTCAGCTTTCTTTAGAACAGGCCACATGCTTGTCTCATTATGGTTGCCGAGCTGTGCTCTTCATTGTGTTGTCCTTTTCAATTCATGGTGTGTGAGATGGTCTTTCATCAGTTTGGTAAGAGAGAGAGCTGGGTAAAGCAAGCAAATTTATAGGTTTTCTGTCCAACCCCTAGAGCCAATAGGGCGTTGTGGTACTTCTGCTGGCTTCTGACACAAGCCAGTTACAAACAGCCATACTTCAAACCAATGAGGGAACAGAAAACATCTTCACACCTGCCTCCCCCCAAAACCATTTGTTGAGCTAAAGTTTGCCAGTTAGGCAGCCTGACTTTCCTATGGGGGTTGAGAGACTACAGAGAGACATTTACCCAACTGTTGTAAAATTCAAAGAGACTCCGTCCTAAAGGGGGGAAGGGGTTCTTAAACCATCAAACCATTGCTGTTATTATCAATAATGTAACATTAATATTACATTGCTTTGTTTGCTAAGTTACAAATAAAGACATAAAAAATATTTATCAAGTTGTATGCAAAATTTCACATCAAAACAGTGACATCATCAGGGTTTTTCATTTTGTAGATAAAAGCACATTTAACACTAGTTTGACTTGCGAATCTCCTATTTCTTGTTTACTTATAATCCCTTCAGGCCAGATAATATCTACTTCATAAAGCAAGTGGGTGTCATTTTCATCACTATGTTACCAACATTTTCTACTATGTCCTACCGAGAATTGGTTACTATTTACTGATTCTTTTGAGTTGTAAGATGAATACAACCTGCAAACGAGTCACACAAAACTGAATCAAGTCCTTAACTGTCAGATAGTTGGCAAACTAAACAGCAAATCCCAAAACTGCACAATTATCAGTCAAGAGGATTGTTTGGCACAGTGAAATTAAATACATTTCAGTTGAATTGCAAAGTTGAATTATTACTATTATCTTAATTATGCATTTTTCACTAGGCTGTAATTTTTTTGTTCCCTGTGTTTAATAAATAATAAAATATTTGCCATGGTAGGTAAGGTATATAAATTATTTGAATATATAATTGCATGTGTCACACTGAATCCTATTGAAAGATAACAAAAAATGAATCGAAATGCTCTTCATTGCTAACTAAATGTCGTAATCCAATTGTGCTTGCATCACAGGGTTTAACTAAGAGTACAGAAGACCAAAACAAGCAAGTTAACAAGCACAACACTAGCAGACAGGTGTTGACTTTCCCGTGAGATGAACTGGAAGATTGTTCAACTGGAAAGCAACACAGCTTTTATAAAAGTCACATTACAATAGAACATGCTGGATATGTATAGGCTATGTGTCATTTTTATATTTTTCAAACAGAATTATTAAGGATGCTTGCACCCCAGGGCATAAATGCTAATGGGTTCTGCTGTCGTCAACAATATGACATTGCCCAGGTGAAACAATGCTTAAGAAGGAAGGGCGCACAAAGCATCTATAATCACAATGGTATCCAAAAATCACAAAAGTAATGACAAAATAACACAAATAAACATAATCAAACAAAAAAAAAAAAATCGATACAACTCAACAATTAAGTTTCAAAAGCACACTTAACTAATTACCGATTAACACAAATTTTGTTTGCATGATAAATATAATAATATTCAGAATCTGAAAACATGAACATAAAGTAAACATAAGCAATATCTTTACATGTAATCCTGGGCAGTTGTTTCTACTAGTACACTTGTCCATTTGTGGAACTGTGTACTTTGTAGTCAAATACAGTATATTTCTGAAGTTCGAAAAAGCATTAGGCAGGAAGTGGCATTAGATGGGATCACTGTGATTCACTTTTGTAGACTTAATTGACGTAACAGCAGGTTTTTGGATTGTTGAAGGAAGCAGCAGTCCGTGCAGGTGAATTTTATAAACATGGAGAAAGCGTGTCAACACCACACAGCGAGAGTCCCAGCTACATGTGGTAACCATACATTCTTCATCACTGTGATGTTTTGTTCTCTCCTAATATTTAATATTAAATTAATGTAAAGCAACCTTGTTACCAAAATATTTTTACTTTCTATATATCCATATATTGTTATTCCCGAGGCACATTTGCACAAAATATAAGAAAGCTTTATCAAATTGTCTATTATTTTTATTATTTTAATGTATAAAACTGACTGGCTCACTCACTCACCAACAAAAATACTGTTTCTAGTTTAGCTACAAAGCTTAAATTTGATACGATGATACATCAAGAGCAGTAGGTATCCAGTAAGAAAGATCATTTCGATATATCAACATTTAGGGGAAAAAGAACACAATAGAAAAACTAAATACATAAAAATCTCAAAAATGTTTTAATGGATTTTTTTGATATTTGTCATTAATAATGCTCTAGTGAGTGGGACATTCTAATGAGCATTCTCACACAGAAATGGGTCGTGCCAGTTTATGCAAATGAAGGACATCTGCAAAACACAAAATGAAAGAAGCAAAGTTTAGAGAAGCTCAAAGAAGACATGTTTGGCAAGTGCTTGCCATGTGGTGTGGCTGTAAGCGCAATCAATTTCACACAAGTGATTCAGTAAAAAAGGTACTGCATTTAACAAATATTACCCTCCACCCCCTTCATCTTGTCTGCAACCTAGTACAAATACAGAAATGGGAACTACAATTCCCATTAGCCCAGCGTTTTATCAACCTTTAAGTATTTGTGACCCCAGTTTTCATAACAGTTTTAATTGTGCCCCCTAACGTTTTTTTTTTAAACCCTATATTTTTTGCTACCGATACACTGCTATAGGTTTTATTATACCTACTTAACTTTAATCGATATTTATGTAACTCTATATTTATTTTTCTAGTATCAGAATGTAGTTTAAGTTAATTTGTTTTGATTTCAATAGATGTATTTTTCATAGTTTCGATTCTTGTTTTCTTTTTTTCACATCTTCGCACCCCTTTTTTGTTACTTCGGGGGCGCGCCTCACAGGTTGAGAACTGCCGCATTAGCCAGTGTGCTACCGCAGACAATTTCATCAGTACTCACAAAGTTTTAATAAAAGCATCAATGAATGCTCCATGCCATCAAAGGAAGAAGCAGTTGTGATGTTTTTTCCTCAACCACTTTTAGATAACAATTTTTGTGTCTCGCTAAATGATAGCGTTTCTCAAAATTTGTGGCCTTTAAAACCCAATTTTACTTTTTAAGTCTGTTGACGACCAACAGACTGCATTGGAAAAGCAGCAGAGATAGGAAAAAAAAAAAAACACAATGACTGAACAGAATGAAGCACAATGTGATATGTAGAGAATGGGACGGTGCCTTTGAGTGAGTACAAGTAATTAGAAATGTTTCTCTTTTTTACATTTATTCAAATTCACTGAGGCAATACTAATTTAAGGCTGTGTTGCTAATAGAGAGTTGAGATTTTTAGTAGTTTCTAACTTTGAATGAATCAAATTAAATCACCTTTGTTAAATGACCAAATACTGCTTTAACTCAGAGTTCTGCTGCAACCTTTTTCACACCAACACCACAGAAGTATGCAGCATGTTCAACAGTAAGCAGCTCAACTCAATTAATAGCATTAGCCCCTGGAAATAATAATAATAATAATAATAATGTACTTATAAAAGTACTTAGTTACATAATATTTTTGCTGTATCTCATTAACCAATGAGACAATAACAAAGGCCTACTGACTGGGCTGTTCAGGTAACTATTAATTATGAACTAAAACACCATTGTAAAGTATTAAGGTTTAAATCAAAGTCTGATTGTCATAAACTGCCACTACTTTATCTGTCATAACAAATGCTTAAATATCTGAAGTCACATATTTATTTCAATAGTCACATCCTTATAGTTTCATACAAACAACTCGATTAGTAAATGTATCCAAATACTTAAAATTTTACATTGCTAAGATAGCGTTAAAAATGATGAGGATACTAATACAATAAAAAAAAATCTTACTGATGCTGACTGCCAGCAGATTATGTAGCAGAGACCAGCTTCAACAGATAATATAGCATACAGTCACATAATAATAAATCATTATTAAAAGTAAACTAATTTGTTTTAATAGACTGATATGTAGTGACTGTTTAATTTTCCAACTTATTTATCTTTTGGCATTGGGAACAAAGTAGTAACCCCTTTTGGATGGAAGTTCAATTTAAATTTACAGGTATTTCTATTTTATGTAATTAATAATATATGCACTATATATTTCTGTATATATTTTGTTTATGAATATATTTCTGTGTATATATATATATATATACATATATATACAGTATATCTAAAAATACACCACATATAAGCATTCATGTAAAGTATTATATTAATAAATACTTTTACAGCATACAGTATATACAGTACATATACACAGATTCATATTTTAAATATACGTATTCAATCACTATTATACTGATATACATATAAAATGGATGCATATTTATTACACATATGTAGCATGACACACTCAAACCTACCTGTCCCATACTATATAATAAATGAAAACTCCCACATTATAGAAATATTTCATTAGAAGTCTATTTTTATCATTATACATTTTCATCACTAATATATTTTTATTTGAATATATAAATATAAAAATGCTGTACTTACACTGATAATTTCTGTTCAGAGAGCACCCTTCAAAAAAAGCCATACGTTCAGTCATGAGCTGGGCCTCCGTGCTCTAACATTATTTTGTCACTCATTCATCCTCCCTTTCTTCCTATTGACCAGACCCTCTGTTTGTCTCAATGCATGTTAGAAAGTGACATGTGCTGTCAGCAGCTGAAGCCACGGGTCTTTTTGTGAAGGATTTAAAAAGCCACAGACAGACTGTGTTTTTCAATTGTGTCCTGATGCTTCAATGCCTGCATGTGTGCCTGCTCCACCAGGTTACAGTAGAGAGCATTCAAATCTCTTAATCTGCTACTGACCTGGGTGATCTGTAGGTGGGTGGGCTCCGAATGACGATTCAAGCTTTTGTAATTAAAACAGGTGCCCTTGAAGAGTGGGTTAAGCTCTAAAATGGCTAACTTAGCCTCTCTTGCTACCTGTTGTAAACTTCTATTACTTTCTAATCTACAATTTCACTTACTGCTACCCTGAAACTGTTTCTCTTACGCAATGTATTAACTTTTTCCAACTTGTGTTAATTTAGTTTCTTTTTGGACTGGTTTTTATGACTTTTAAAAGCTCCACCCCGAGTGTCTTAATATTTTCACAATATTACTTTGTTTGCCTTTTCAAAACAACTGGATGCCACCTTATTACCCAGAATAACACATAAAGAGGGCAAATTAAATAAAAATGTTGAATTAAATAACTAGACGCAACGAAAGGAACAAACTAAATGACAACATAAAGTATAAACACAAGTTAAATATTAAAACCTGCTGCTGTCTACACAAAAAGTGACACAATTCAGGGTTGTGGGGAATTGGAGCCTAAATTGACAGCCCTTAAACGGGACTCCAGTCCATCCCAGAGTACACTCACACTGGGCCAGTTTACTAACTCCGACAAAATACTTAGTAGAAAAAAAAAAGTAAAAAGCCCATATGGACATGAGGAGAAAGTGCAGACCGGGATCTAAACTGTCACCAGGAACTGTGATGTAGAAGCACTAATCTCTAAGCCATCGTGATCACGACTGAAGACGTTCAGGTCCCTTAGTATGGGGGGCATTGTGTTTCCTCTTACTGGTTTCTAGTGCCACCGCATTTTTAGTTGTAGAACGACGAGCTGATTTACATGCATTACTCCAAAGTGGTGTAAGTAGTGTATCATAGAAAATGTGCCAAGCATACCCAGCTTTTCCTTTATTTTTACTGTAATAGGTATAGTTGTGGAATGGATTTTATGCAATAATAATAAATTAATAGAACTATAGAAATGATTATTATTTTGTATAGGCTTACACTGGCTTTGCTTTAAATAGAAATATGTTCTTGTTTGTAAGTCTTCTCCTTGCATACACCACTTTTAAGAGAAACCTCATGAATTAATTCACACTTGGGAAAAAGTTTTCATTTTGTAAATGAGATGAATGATTGCACAGTCCATTTGGACAGAAATTTGTGACTTCATCATGAATAATGGATCAGTTGGGAGCAATACTATTTTATACATTTTTGGAGGAAAAAGCTAAAATTAAGAGCTGAAGACACTGATTTTCCTTTTTTTGCTTTATCAACTTCAGTTGCTAGGCTTTCAGCATAAAGGGAGGACTGATCTTCAATACAATGGGGTAATAAATTCAAGAGGGTCTGCGAGCCAGATAGATAGATAGATTGAATGAATGAATTACCTCTATAGGTAGCACTAGCTGTTAATCAAGGGTGCATACGACTTTGAATGTAGATAAGGGACAAGGATAAAGGAAAGGCAACCTTCATCTCAGTTACTTTTTGTTTAAATCATCCAGTTCATTAAAGCAATATCAGATTTTTATGAATTGTAAAAGCGGTATGAATGTTTCTTAATAATTACACCATAATATAGTATAGGGCTCACCTAGTATAAAAACATAGCCCTAATTGACTGTGTTTCTGTTGCTTATTGTGTAAATTGTTTTTTTCCGTTATGAACAGTCAGGTCCATAACAATTTGGACAGTGACACAATTTCAATCATTTTAGCTCTTTATGCCACCACAATGGATTTGAAATAAAGCAGTCATTATGTGATTGAAGTGTAGACTATCAGCTTTAATTTAAGGGGTTTACCAAAATATCATATGAGCAATTAAGAAATGACAGACATTTTTATACATGGTCTCCCTATTTTCAGGGACTCAAAAGTACTTGGACAGACTAATATAATCATAATTATAATGATCATTTCCAATATTTGGTTGAAAATCCTTTACAGTCAATGACTGCTTGAAGTCTAGAACCCGTGGCCATCACAAAATGCTGGGTTTCCATCCTAGTGATACTTTGCCAGTCCTTTACTACAGCAGTCTTTAGGTTCTGCTTGTTTGTTGGACTTTCTGCCATCAGTTTTATCTTCAGCAAGTGAAATGCATATCTAATTGGGTTGTGGTCAGTTGAGTGACTTGGTCATTGAAGAATATTCCACTACTTTATATTGAAAGGCACCTGGTTTGCTTTTGAAGTATGTTTTGGCTTATTGTGCATCTGTACTGTGAGGTGTCATCCTATCAATTTTGCAACCTTTGGCTGAATCAGAGCAGATAGTATAGCACTATACACTTCAGAATTAATCTTGCTACTTCTGCCAGCAGTCATATCTCTATATTATAAAAAAAATCTTGGAAAACTTGGAAGGAGACGGTATGTGATCTTCTTGGAAAACAATTTGACGTCCCGCGAGAGACAAAAGGACAGCTGTTATACAGGCTTTTAAATGATTGATGTGCAGCACGACAAGCAGAACACGCAGCACGGCAGCAGAAAGACAGCAGCTGATCAGACCGCATTTCCTCAACGTGAGTTTAGCCTAACCCCTTGACAACGTGAGCGGCAGAGACGGGAAGAGGCTAGAGCGTAGCATGCCCCCGGTGGTTGGGGATAGGAGGGGGTGGGCGAGTGAAGCTAGCAGGGGGCAAAGCCCCCTAGTTATCAGTAAACTCAAGTGACTGACTTCCATTCACAGCCATGCATGATCATGCCATAAGAATACCTCCACTGTGTTTCACGGATAATATGGTATTTATGGGGTCATGTGCCGTTTATTCTTCACGAAGGACAGAATTTTGCAATCATCTCACATTTTTTTAAAATAAATGAACAAATTACCTAACATTTATAACATTTGTTACTTGTGAGAAAAAAAATTATGTTACAAAATCTTTTAAGGGCTTTGAAAAATGCCTTTCTCTTGTTGACCGTTTATCTTTCCTTCTGCAGTTTCCTGAAGACTTTCTTGCCCAACTGCTTCTTTGATATCAGATTCCTGGGGTTTTACAATTTCATCATGACGTTTGATCTCCTGATGTACAACCTCACCCTTTCGATCTTCTAAAATACCTTCTGACTTAGAGCCCTGGAATCACTTCTGACTCGACAGTGGATCTTATTTGGTTGACATTGTGTTTCAAAGTCTGCCCATTGCCTGTAAGTACCATATACAACACAGGCCCTGTGCAATGCATTATCACAGCAGGAATCCACTTTGGCAAGTAGCAGCAATTCCTTACAAACACTCCATGGCCAGACATGAAACTTCTTAACTTGCTGTTTTTATCATGCCATTCCTTCCATTTTAGTTTCTTCTGCTGCACTTTCATTTTCAAATTTGGCACTAGAAGTAGTATGTCGTGCCATGTTAGTCATTCCTGCTGGAAACAATCCAGTGGTTATTTGTGGTGTGATTCTATAACTAAATAAAAATCTTGACAGTCTTGTCTCCCATGCATCTCCTTTTATTTTTTTAGTCCCTTCCTGAAGTTCTGGACTGTGCTCTCAACTAGTCATTTCAAAGAAGGGTGGAAGGGTGCTGATACCACATGTTATATGCCATTCTGCTTCATGAACAATGCAAATTCAGCACTTGTGAAATATGTTCCATTATCAGAAACTAGTATGGGGAAGTCCAAAGACATTAAAACCTTGTCTCAGTTTCTCTGTTGTGGCTTCAGAAGTTGCATTATTCATCACATAAATGTCCATCCATTTTGAATGAGCATTCACAATTACTAAAAACTTCTTAGAACCTAGAAAAGGTCCAGCATAGTCAACATGGATTCTTATCCAGGGTGTTTCTGGCCACTCCCAACGATGTAAACTGCTGGAGCTTTGCAATGTCACTGGCTTTCTTCACATAGTTGTGCCTCTTTCTCCACATCCTGGTCCATGCTAAACATTTCATTGTTGAGATACCCGAATGGGATTGGTGCAACAGCTTAAGAAGGGTTTTCATCTTTGCATCGATATAACAATAGCTCCTAGCTACCCACAGAGCACACCCATCCCTTATCCCTGAAAATATGGTTTGAGCTCAGGATTTACTTCATTAGGCCAGCCCCTATAGACAAATTCATGGACTTGAGACAGAACTGTATATTTAGCTGTCCATTGTTCCACTTGTTTTGTCTTGTGGTAGATAGGGGGCGCTCTCGCTCCCTTGAACCCCTGTCCACGACTCCAGATACCAGGTCCTCAAGTTGACTTTATTAATTCGCCACAGTGTACAAAACACCCTCTCGTCCACAATACTCATAAATACACACAATAATCACTATAAACCAATCCTCCAGCTCCCAGACACATTGCCACCCTTCCACCCAGGTCAGCTCGCCATCTGGGAGCTCTCTGGAAGCAGGGTGAAGAAAAGAATTTGTACCTGACCCGGAAATGATTGAAAGTCACATGGACTGGGGATTGGAACACTTCCGGGTCAGGATATATAAAAGGACTGTGAGAGCTCCCAGCGAGACAACTGAATGGAGGATAAGTGGAACATTACATGGAAAATCAGTGAATTAATTCAATGTAAGTCCATTTTCATTTATTACAAGATATTTCAAACAATTCTTTTGTCTTGTATTATTTTCCTGCATTGCATTAAAAGTTGCATAATTAGATCTGGAACACCCTGATCTTTAAGGAATTTTTGAGTGTTAGCTTTGCCTCTGATAAAAGCTGTTGCTGAATTCATTCTCTTGTCATCAGTTCCACAAACGAGTCTGTCTCACAGCATCGGCTGAAGTCTATTGCCATTATTTACAACCTTGAGTGAGTTTGTGCAGCAACCCTATTTACTCCATGACTCCATGTTTGCACTCTGACCACATTAATCAATATGGCTCTATTGTTTGCTTCAAATTTCACAGAATTCTTCCCATGCTTGGGCCTTTACATCCAGTGCCAACATCGTGCAAACAGTCACCATTTACCCCCTTTTTTCCCTTTTTTTTTAATATACAGTATATACTAACATAGAATCGAACAGTCCTACCTTTGTCAGCTGTATGCTTTCATATGCACTCGTTTCTGAGTTGCTTTAGCATCCGGTTCCTGCTGGATTAGTTCAAATTTATTGCCAAAGTATGTAGTAACTTGTATTCTGGAATCGCACAGTTGCAGTTTAGATTATTTCTTTAATGGAACACTCAAAACCAGCTAACTCCAGAAACAATGTTAGTACATCCAGAAAACCATTCGCTCTCCAAGCACTTCCCCATTAACCACCCACTCATAGCTACCTCTTATACTTATTAGCGAGGGTGTCCTCTACTGTCTTCTATCTCTGCTTGTTACAATTAAGTTTATTCCTCAATATACTACACATACGTATTCAACCTCTGATAAGCATACTTAATATGCATGCCTTAAGGAGATCTCTTGAAATCACACTGCACATTCTGCATTGGTGGGCAAGAACTGAACAGTCATTGATTTCAAGTATCTTGTCTCCCAGGGCTGCTGTGATGCCGACACTATCTTTGACGCTAAAGCGCAAGCCAACAACACGTGGATGAAATGGCGACAAGTCACCAGAGTCCAGAGAAAAATTGCAACCTACCTCAAGTACAAAATCTCTTCTGCCCAGTCGCTTTGCACAGCATGGAATGCTGGCCAGTGCCTGGGAAACATGAACAGATGCTGCATGCTATGGAGTTCAACATCACAGCTGATTGGTGTAGAACACTTTCTGAAAGTTTACAAATAGATTTAAAATTTCCATTAGATGTAAACCAATTTTCATTGTTACTGAACGGTTGTTGCTTTACAGCTCTTTATTATTAACGTGCTCACCTATTTGACTTCAGAATGAAAAGGTCATTCTGACAACTCCATAAAGCTGAATTATGATTATTAACATAAATACTTGATGTATCTCTTTATACTGGGTTCATCTACTTTTTTTTGGACTTAGGCCCATCAATTATAGTCACACCACTAGCCATGATCCTGTGTCCAATCTAAAGGGGCAATGAATTTATTGGGAAACTAGTATCACCGTAACACCGCTTTTTCCTTATTGCAAAGACACAGTGCAACAACTGCAAAATAATGGGCATATCTGAAATATATGGCTCATCTGATTACCAGTATCAATATAGAAACTGAAGGGTGACAAACACACTGACACTGCAAACTTCATTGTTTAAATACACTGAAACGCAATACATTTGAATAAACACACACACACAAAATGAACAAATCTAAATTCTGTGCACCTGCTGAGATTTCATCCACAACTACGGTTCAGTGTGAAATCATGATAGGTATTGCTAAGAAATGTAGTAGCTGAATAAATATATTAGAAAGCTACTCAATATCATATAATAATTTATTATAAACAAATATTTAGAAATACTATTCAAGTGAAGTAAAATGACCTAAAAGCCTCCAGATAATTTTGATGAGTATCTTGGAAATCTGAATCACAGCCTAAAAAGTAAATTTTTATCTTCATTTAAGAGATTAATAGTACCTATGTAAAGCTGCTTAGTTTTGTCTGCAAGGAAACTGATATTTGTAAAGATTATTATACTTAAAGATACCTGCAGAGGGCAGTCTAAGCCAAGTCTTCATTACCATTACAACATTGTATCGGGTGGAGGTATTTTTAATTTTTCTACAGAATAATTATAACAGTGCAACAAGTCATATCAGTTTGAATAATGTATAAGTGAATAGTGCAGTACACAGCATCATGGATCCAGAGGCTGTTTGCTGTCTTTGTGGATTCTGCTTGTTAGTCCTGTGTCTGTGTTGGTTTTTCTCTTGATACTCAGGGTTTTCCTATGTTAGGTTAGGTTAATTTGCAAATCTAAGCTTGCCCCTTGTTAATGTGTGCATGAATTGGCCCCTTGACGGCCTGGCACTCTGTCCCAGATTTGGGAGTCTGTTTCAAATAGGACACCAACAGTTGAACACTCAACGACAGTCTCAAACTAATGGATGATCCTTAAAAATGAACAGAATGAAAGGTGTCCAGCTGCTGGAGAAGTAGGGTCCTTAAACTAATATCTCGGACAGCAGGCACACTTCTGTAAGTACAAAATTAACCCCAACACACAAAAACAAAAACAAGTCCTACTGGTGACAAGTTTCAGAACATCTCAGTTTTTCCAGTTTGTCTTCAAAATTAATTTGTTTAAATACAATAAATTACCTAAAATGGTGAAAAGGTAAGCAGTAAACTGGCAGAAGTTTAAATTTAAAGTTTAGGTGAGTAAAAACTGAAACAAGGAAATATCAGGCTATTACACATGGGCTTTATATAGAAAACAACTAACAGATTACATTGTGCAGATTTTCTGCAGCAGTTAAAGTAAATTAAGCCTTGCAAGTTGAAGTAACCAATTTGCAGAGGTGTCCAGCTTCTGTTGATTAGGTGTGTTTGCATATAATTTGCAAAGCACATAATGCGATAGCCCATGTTTGTCCGTCTTTCTGTCCGCATGAAACAATTTGTTAAGTTGTTCAATTTTAATTGAGATATGTTGAATAGATTGTGCTGTATGCAGTTTTAAAATTTCAAAATCTCCCGTTGAAAAGCATTGGCGAATTAGCAAACTCGTTTAACTTAAAATGGAGAAGCATTCTGTATGACCTCAACTACGAATTAATTCCTTGGGAGTGGTTACACAAACTTGAATACTTTGTATTTTTTCTTCTTTTTCTGAACCACTGCTGACAGTAATCAGATTCCCAACACAAGTTAATGAAACACCAACAGACTGCACACAGGTAGGAAGTTATTGCCACTGGCTGCTTGCGTGTGTGCGGGACCGCAATCCTCTTATTGGCAAATCCAGTTTGGCATGTACAGACACCGTTGCCATACATCTCCATCCCCATTACAAAATGGTTATCTAGATATGAATAAAGTACCCTGTGGCGTGCACCATTGTGCCCAAAGCAAATAAACATTTAGTCAGTACTATTTACCTCGCACTAAATCAAGTTCACAGCTCATTATTTGCACAATATAATGATTCACTATTTCACTGTCACCATAATTTACTAATGTGGCAAGTCATTCTTATTTCAGGCTATGCATTCCAATAAATAACTGGAGAATATCAAAATGTCATAACACGATACCCATCTAATAAAACATTACTCCACTATGACAAACAATGTATTGAGGACAGTATGTACAAAACATCCAAGATGCCATTTCGGTGTAATATACATATAATAGCATGTTCCAAATTAGAACAGAACTTGTGTAAAATTTGAACAGCAGTGAGAAGATAACCAAGAAATGGATTAAAAACAGACAATACTTCCATTTATTTGTTTCCACTAGTGAAAAGTCAAGCAAAATGACACCTTTTATTGGCTAACTAAAAAGGTTATAATATGCAAGCTTTCGAGGCAACTCAGACTTCCCTGAATGTTACTCCATGTGTACATTTTCAAACTTGGTTCATTCTGTCTCTACTGCTATACCCCACAAACCATACAATGTGAATTGGATATTCGTATCTACTTGCAACATGAATCTTTGGGCATCACTAAGAAAGTTCATCACATGGAGTTGTCAGTGCCTGTAGGAGTCAGTGCAGCAACGCTGGACACCCATTTGGAAAACATAAAGTCCTTTGTGTCTGAGCACCTTGCTGCAACAAGTAGCTCTATCCAACAGAGCATTAAAAATTAACTTGACTCATTGCTGATGGTGGCCAATGTGTTTTGCTCCTATATTTCAAAATGGCATTCCCCTGTGTAACTTTTTTGAAACATCTGAAGATGCTGGAATGTCAGTAGAATGGGAGCAGTTGGATGCTTCTGGAAAGCTCAGTCCACAAGTGGAGAGCAACCAGTTTGTTATATTCTAAGATCATTTCAAATTTCAAATCAATGAATCCTTTAGTTGCAGAGAGTGATCATGCATCACAACATGGCCACTAGCACAAATGAGTAAATTAAGCAAAAGGTGTTAATTGGAGGCCTTCAGCTCCTTGAGATTTCAAAAATGATAAAGCCAGTTAACAAAATGCTGTAAGGAACTATCAGAAACCTGAAAGTGTACCTAAAAGATCCATGCTTTCCTTATTCATCAATTTTAATTTGGAGATTCAGCTACTGTGTAACTTTGAAATGTTTTTCCTCCACTATTTGGTAATTGTTCTGGCACAAGGAGAGGCAGAAAAATATTTTTATGAGTAAGGACTGGGAGATAAGACATGGTCCAGAAGTTTGCCAAGTTCACCAGGAAATAAAACTATCAATCTTCAGAGCCCAAAATGCTAATCAAAAATCAAAGTACAAAGACAAATGCAGGAATCAAAAAGCTCTTGATTCTAACAAAATAAAGGTTTGCTTAAAACTGCATACAATATCTGAATTTTGGATCATTTGAAAACATACTTTCCAGTCTATTTATATGATCACGTTGATGACATCACCCGACACACATTCCTGAGGAATTCTGGGAACGATTGTGTAGTGTGTGTGAGGGATGTCTGTTTCTCCTTCTTAACAGGGATGCGAGAAATATATAGAGGTGTATACATTTTATGAAAATAAATTGACAAATGTCTACATTAAATAACTCACTTTCTCTGTTGAGGTTCAGACATGGTGTTAGTCAATTTTTCAACAAATAAACCAGGCATACTTGCTGCAAAAAACGAAATAATACAATTTATTAGATAGATAGATAGATAGATAAAAACAAACAACACATAATTTTATTTTAGCTTAGTGTGAGGTTCTCTCCTATAGAAAAAGGCACATAACTTATGAATTCTTGTCTTTCAATTCAGGTGGACAAAATGAATAAACTATCTATTTTTTAAGTTTCTAGCATTTATACCATAATAGTGATGCTCACAGCTAGTATACACTGATTTAACCCCCACCCAAACAGTTGGTTCACTGTTTGTGTGTGTGTGTGATGATTCTCTGAATTCTCCTATTTGGTTTAGGAAGAGAAACTTATAGCAACTAAAAAAGTATCTTTCTCAAAGTTTATTACTTTTCAGTTACAGTACAGAGATACCAATACCATAATAACATTAGCTGGCTTTATCTTAACTACTAAGTTCCAATTTACAGTTCTTGGAATCAAAGTAGGTGTACTTATGGTTTAGTGTAGACACTGCTTTGTTTCAATCCTTTTGAGTTGTCTTTATAATGGAAAGATGTTTAGTGTGTTTTTCATTTTTTGCTCAGGAACTATTCTTTTTTTTGTCTTGGTCACACATTCTGCTACCATAAAGTTTACATCTGATCATTCAACTCCTGTCTTTACCAATATGAACACATTCATTTTATGTAGAGCCCCTCCCTTACCCAGGCAAATTGTTTTTCCTTAGCAAGGTTTGGATTTGTGGCACTCTCATCTTACTCCAATACAGAAAAGACTTCCACTGTTTTAATACTGCATCAGGTTACCCTTCAGAGTTAAAAGGAAATTCTACAGCCTTTGTATTAGCCACACAATATGTAACAGGGTCCCTGTTATAGAGCAAAATTTACGGACAGGTCAAGAGCATTGAACATCTGGCAAGAGCATGGATCTGGGGCCTCGTGTATAAACGGTGCATACTCCCATTTCCACACTCAAATCACGATTTATAAAACCTAAACTTGGTGTAAATCCACGCACAATTTCATGCCAGCTAAATGCTTGGCGTACGGCAAGTTCTCTGCTTGGTTTTGCAAAGTGGCGGCACCCAGCATCAAACCAGAGTTTTTATTCAAGTGTGGTTTCCCTTTCTTTTTTAGATGCACATCCCTGACACAGCTTTATAAATACACTGAAATTAACCACATATTGCTTATTAGTTTAAGGCATCTGATTGTAATTAACCTGTAATAACATAATAATCCATGGAATGGCCAAACTATTCCAAATACCATAGCTGCTTTAGCCTTGTTCCTCTCAATGCACCACTCAGACTATTTATCCCACTGTATCTGAGTGTGGAATCACAGCTCTACAGCAGCTGATCGGAAAGAGAATTATCAGTATACAGCATCAAGCATACGCTACCTCAGCCATGCACACTGTCTATTGAACTGCTCTCATACGGCTCTTCAGAGCCTTTCCTGTACGGACCTAGCAGTTCAGAAACAGTTTCATCCCAAGAACTATAAACGCACACAATCAGTCCATCAAGTGCTCCTTGTAGAACTGTTTGTACTTATTAGTACAATCACTTCACTGCAAACTTGCAATATCATTTTTAAGATGAAATGCAGCAAAATATGTTTATTACTTTATACAGATAAAATGTGAACATAATTTAAATAATCTATATTGTTAATAACTAAACATGTGAGGACACGGTGTCACAGCGCTAGCTAGTTCAGGGATTGTTCCTGCCTCTTGCTGTATTCTTGCTGGAACTGGTGCGACACTGGAAGGATACTGTAAATGGATAGAATAATTAAACATGTACTACAAAGATATTTCAATGTTCCTTAAAGGTTTTGAAGAATTGGTGTTCTAAGCTTACATATGGCTTAACATCTATTACAGAGCTGATTGTGTGGGGATTAGTTACTTGGAGAAAGAAAAGGAAGGACAGGAATTGGAGGTTAGTGCATTTGAAAGAGAAGGTGCTGCTGCAATAAATTATTTCATCAAAGGTCGCGCACAGCGCAGCAAGCAGGAACAATCTCTGGACAAGGCGCCAGCTCATCACTATCACTGTGCGACAGTGTTCCTATGTTTAATAACATGCTTTAACTACTATCATCATGAAAATGATATCAAGTATACATCTCAGTATTTTGATTACTCAGAGAACTATAATATCATGAATGCAATTGATTCTGTGTCCTGTTGGAGGAAGAGGAAGCCCATTTAAGAAGCACGTAGTGATTCACACACAGAGAGCACATAGAAGAACATGTACAAAACAAAGCATTTAACGTGCGACTTTAGTTACAATGGTATTTGAGAAACTAGTAAATTAAACGATTTAAAGATGAAGTTTATGATGTTAAGCTGTAATGACAAAATAAACTACGCGATTAAAGTGGAAATTTCGAGATTAAAGTTGATATTCCGAGCTTTTTTTTCGCTGTGTCCCTTTTTTTTTTTCTTTTCTCTGTACCCTAATAAGTTTTCATATGACACTCAGACAGTGGGCTACGACTCGCTTTTTCACCGTGACTTTGATATCTGACAACTTTTTTATTTTGGGCACTATGCGACTTTGTGAACTTGAGCTTTCGAGTTTTTCCGACATGCTATTTCACTTGATCAACTTCCTTTTGTTGTTTACACCACTGTTCAAACTAACAAATACAGTAATCCCTCGCTATATCGCGCTTCGACTTTCGCGACTTCACTCTATCGCGGATTTTAAATGTAAGCACATCTAAATATATATCACGGATTTTTCGCTGGTTCGCCGCTTTCTGCAGACAATGGGTCTTTTAATTTAGGTTACATGCTTCCTCAGTTTGATTGCCCAGTTGATTTCATACAAGGGACGCTATTGGCGGATGGCTTAGAAGCTACCCAATCAGAGCATGTATTACATATTAACTAAAACTCCTCAATGCTAAAAGATATGCTTCCCGCGTGGCGCTTGTTTTGTTTGCTTCTCTCTGTCTCTCTCACTCTCTCTGCCTGACGGAGGGGGTGTGAGCAGAGGGGGCTGTTTACACAGTGGCTGTTTGCCTAGAAGATAGGACGCTCCTCTACAAAATGCCGCTTTATCTCGGTGCTTCTGTATACTTAAAAGCACGTATTGATTTTTTGATTGTTTGCTTTTCTTAGCGAGCGCTCTCTGACATTATCTGCTCTTCACAGTGCTCCTTTGAAGATAAGATATGTTTGCATTCTTT
The DNA here is from genome assembly GCF_016835505.1 of Polypterus senegalus. Taxonomy (NCBI): domain Eukaryota; kingdom Metazoa; phylum Chordata; class Cladistia; order Polypteriformes; family Polypteridae; genus Polypterus; species Polypterus senegalus. Next base: position 54,297,392 of record NC_053155.1, read on the forward strand.
TAATTGTGAGAAAGAACTGCCATCTCTGTCTTGTAATGAAGCACAGTTTAAACGTTTGACTAAAGGGTGTTATTTCATGTCTAGAGGGCTCTAATAATGTTAACAGTGTGGGAGAGTTTATAAGGGCTTAAAATATATAAAAATAACCATACAAACATATGGTTTCTACTTCGCAGATTTTCACCTATCGCAAGGGGTCTGGAGCAACCCGCGATCGTGAGGGATTACTGTATTTAGAAGGTCGTAAACAGGTTTTCTATGCTCTAACTGCGAAAATATTCGATTTATAAATAAAGAATCCTACTTCGCGGAAATTCATTTATCGCGGCGGAGTCTGGAACGGATTAACCGCGATAAACGAGGGTTGACTGTAGTAAGTTTTTCCTTGCCTCCATTTGGTATTTGCTGAAATTCTTCAATTTCCCCTCGTGCTTTTGCTATTGTCTTTTCACAGAACACTGAGCTTAAGGGCTATTTATATTGATTTGCATATTCAAAGAGGCATAATTCTGGGAGGAGTTAGGGCGGGACAGCAGGTGCATGCACATGTGTTACTTTTCGCGCTGACCGGGATTAATGGAGCGGAAGAACGTGGAAGCTGGCGAACGCACAGTTTTATGCATCTAGATATTTTTGTGCATACGCACATTTCCGCTTTTTTCCTTACGCCATGTTTTAGTGTGAATTCTACACATGGTGTTATGTATGAGGCCCCTGGTCTTGCAATGGTTTTTAAAGGAAGCAGTCGACATTTTGACATTGATTTCTTGCGTGCACATAAGACAAACCTTTTGATTGACAATTGGTGCAAAGTTTTGTCCATAAAGGTTGGCAATCATTGAGTTATGACTTTCTGATTACTAACCAAATGATTAGATGGTGCATTAAGGAAAAATCTCTGGGAGTAATTTTGTATGTGTCTGATCAGTCTTATCAGATAAAGCCAAGAAAATGAACTCCAAAGAGTCCCAGTAGAGAGGAAACTGACACTTGTGCTGAAATTAAGAGTGCCTAGCAGTTGCTTTTTAAGTAAATATTTGTGTGCCAAAGCTTAGCAAAATGAGCAATTCAATTTGTTCTACAATTGTCAGAACAACTAGTTATGCTAAACACTGGAAAACAGTGGCAAAAAATAAATAAATAAAATGGTGTGGTGGTAAGATGCTAAATAATATTATACATTTCAAAAGCATTTTTGGAGCAAAATAAATGTTACCAAAAGGTTAAAAAAACAAATGTAAACTTCATTTAATTTATTAACCAGTAATCCACAAAAAAGTCCCATTATAGCAATAATTAAGTATTTTGGTCCTATATTCATTTTGTAATTACCACAATAGGTTAAAGGGTTAGCGCTGAGCATAGTGAGCGTACGATCTAAACAGCAGCTTTGTGCAGAGGTATGCAGTGTGGTGTGTTACGACCTTCAGCTCCTTGACAGTTTGATTAGAAAAAATAAGAAGCATGAGTAAAATAAAAACTATATATAAGGTACTGTATATTGATATACTACACTACAGACCTATTTTTGGATTTTGAATTACAGCTCCTGCAAAACATTTTCAAAAAATGAACTGAACCCACTGACATTTATGAGGCACTTGGTGATATTTTAAAAAGTTCCTTTTTGCTTTTGTCGGTCAAAAAAGTGCAATTCTGACATTCTTTGCCATCTTTAGATCTCAGTTTAATAAATGAAAGAACCATTTTTTTTGGCATTGTCTGATGTTCTGCCAGCATCTTGACTATACAGAAGTGAAATAAGATTATTTTACTTAATGTAGACATGCATGCCATTTACAGTGAATAAAAAAGGAAAAAAAGAAGAGGAAAAAAGTGTAAAGCTGGAATGACAAATATTTTGTTTGGTGGCTTTGCTTACTTTGTATTATTTATTCACAAAATTAATTTTGATAAATTAATTAACATTTGTTAACTAATGGAAATATCAATTTTGAATCAGTTATAAAAAAGATTTTTCATGTAATGCAGATTCCTACTTTGAAAGGGCAAGCAGAGCACAAACCCATAATTTTACTGATTTGACTATAATCAGAGACATTAAAAATAGGAATACTCATTTAATACTCAAGTAATACAATTAGGTTTTAAAAAACACATGATTTAAGTCCAATAATGCCTAAGGAAAGAAATCAATAAATATTTTAGATAGACAGATGTGGCCGAATATGTTGGTACCTTCATAACTCGTTGAAAAGGTCCTGTATGCCTCCTAAAAAAAGATTAAATGAAATGCAATGGTTCCATGTACACCCCCAATGTCTATGATATGTCAAGTAAAGCAAAGCAAGTGTCAGAAATGAAGTATTGCTTGATTTACAAAGATATTCTAAAATGGCTTGGACACATGTGGTGGTACCCCTAGAAATGTTGGATTAGAGAGACTTTTCAAACCAGCTGTTTTCTCTAATTAGTATTAAACATCTTTTTGTTCGTCATTCAGGTGATTTAAATAGATTAAAGTAGGCACTCTTCTGTTTGGTATCATTGTGCATCCCACACTGAACATGGACCAGAGAAAGGAAGTGAGAGAGCTGTCTGAGGAGATCAGAAAGAAAATTATAGACAAGAATGTTAATAAGTCAATAGCCATAAGACCATCTCCAAGCAGCTTGATGTTCCTGTAACAACAGTTGCAAATATTATCAAGATGTTTAAGGTCTGTAGCCAACCTCCCTGGATTCACCCTCAAGAGGAAAATCAGCTACAAAAATGACAGAAGGATAGTGAGAATGACAGACAAAAAGCCAAGGACATCTTCCAAAGAGATACAAGCTGAACTCCAAGGGCAAGGCCCACCATGCTTTGCTTTCTGAGTGACAGTAGGATCAAAGGAAGTACACCCAGGAGGACATCACTGTTGAAAGAAAAACATAAAAAAGCCAGGGGAGAATTTCCCAAAAAGCATATTGACAAACCATAATGCCTCTGGAAGAATGTCCTTTGTACAGATGAGACAAAACTGGAAAGTCACATCAGCTCTATGTCCACAATGCAAAAAAAAATAAGCTTTCAAAGAAAAGAACTCCATACCTACTGTGAAATGTGGTGGCTGCTTTGCTGCATTTGGCATTGGTTGTCTTGAGTCTGTGTGAAATCTCAAGACTCTCAAGACATTCTGGAGCAAAACATGCTGTCCATTGTCAGAAAGCTCTGTCTCAGTCACAGGTAAGGGATCCTCCTGTGACGATGTGGGTTCTGGCTCCACGCTCCCTTTGATGTTTGAAGCACTTGAACCCAACACCGTCGATAATGTTGCCGAGTGAGCTAGTCAATGGAGGCAAATTACTGAGCAAGGGGAAGGTAGAAAGTGCAAAAGTGCTTTTATTTAAAAAACAGTCAACAAAAACAGTGTTCCATAAATAGTGCAGTTTCAATGTTCATTAAATAAATAATCCATAAAATGAAAACGTGGAGGTTAAAACACTAGACAAAAAACAATCCTTTAAAAACCAGAGGTTAAAATCTTCTCTAGGAAGCAGTCTTAAAACAACAAACAAATCCGGTGCATCGTTTATTAGCGTCTCACCTGCTTATCCCGTATGGACCAAGCAGCAGGCAAGACGCTCTCTGCAGCTGCCCTCCTCTACACTTTCGCGAGACTGGAGACCTCCCGATCCCTGGCTCCGGTATGGCACTCATCCCAGCCTCGGAGAACTTGGTTTCCACCAACGGCCAGGTCGCCCACGTTGGGGACTCCACCACCAAGCCTCCCGACTTCCGCTGCCTTTCAGCGGCTTCTCTGCAGCCCGTCGCTTTCACCTGATCACTCCCGCTACATGGTCGCTCAGCGGGAGCAACCTCAACTCAAGCGCCTGGGTGTCGGCCTAACACCCAGCTTCCTTGCAGCTGCCCATGAGCGCTCGATCGCGCGCGTGTCTGTCTCTCCTGCACCGCATGCTTCCTCGCTCCCTCTAACCTCCGTCCTCTTTCCTTTCCTTTTTCTCTCCGATCGTTTCCTTACACCTCCCCGCAAAACCAACTCGCGCTTCTTTTAAAACGTGAGGGGCCATTCCAGCTGTAGCATTAGCCACGGGAGCAATCATGAATGTGGGCAGTTCCTCACCTGCGCACACGGTGAGAAACGCCCACATCGACGACTGCCCCGCGGCTCGCTACAACATCGCCCCCCCTCACGAAGCCGCCTCGGGTGCGGTGATTATTTATTTAAAATGAATGGCCTTTTCTCAACGAGCTGTGGACCCATAACACCACACCTCCTACAAGATAATGATCGAAAACACATAGCTAAAAGAAACAAGGCTGGTCAAGAACCGAACATTGCACTGTTCTGAAGTAGCGTTCTATGAGCCCTGATTTGAATCCTATCGAACATCTATGGAAAGAAATTAAACATGCAGTCTAGAGAAGCCATCCTTCAAACCTGACACAGCTGGAGGAGTTTGCTCAGGATGAGTGGGCCAAAGTGCCTGTTGACAGGTGCAGACGTCTCCTTGAGAGCTACAGGAATTGCTTGTCTGCAGTGATTGCCTCAAAGGTCATACAACAAAATATTAGGTTAAGGGTCCCATCATTTTTGTCCACACCATTTTAATTTGTGTTATTATTTTGAAATATTCTGTTGAGTCAAAGCTCTCAATCAAAGTCTGATTTTTGTTAAATACAGAATAAACAATGACAGGTGCCTATTACTTTTGTCAGTTTCAAGTTATTTCTGAGACAATTGTGGGTCCTTCTTTTTTTGTGAAGTACCAGCAAATGTGTCTATGTCTATAGATAGTACTTTTTGCTCCAAGGAGGAACAATACACACCAGAATTACTACAAAAAAAGAAAACTTTGATTTTGCAAAAATTAGAAAAGCAGTTACATTGAGGCATCATAAAGGCATATTGCCATAAGTATGAAGGAGCCCCAGTGGACAAAACATGCATGTTATGCCATCTTTAAAATATTGCTGAATACTTTCTGCACACAACACCTATTAAACCACAACTATCCTAACTGAAATATTTGTTGTTTGTTTTTGAACTGGTTTATTGCAAATGTTCTCATAAAATGTATGCTCAATTAACTGCTCAATAAATGATTTAAAAGTTTTAGACCTATTCAGCAACTTTCAATATGTGTGAAAACCAATAAACCTTGTTCTTCTTCTTCGTCTTTCGGCTGCTCCCATTAGGGGTTGCCACAGCGGATCATCTTCTTCCATATCTTTCTATCCTGTGCATCCTGTTCTGTTAATAAACAACTTGATCATTTGATGATAACATTAAATTTGAAAAATTTTAAATTAAATTACTACCTTTACATTTAGATTGGGGTGACAAGGTGGCAAAATGGTGCAGGCTACTGCCATAAATCCTGACTCTGTGATTGTGTGCAGTTTGACTGCACTCCATGTGTCTGTATGGGTTTTCTACCTAAAGTTATATATCTGAACATGTGTGAATATATGATGGATTAACAATCTTTCCATTGTTTTAGCCTTGTTAAGCTCCATTCCTTGAATTGGAAAAAGCAGGTTTGATAAAGGGTAAAGAGATGGACATTTGTATTGACTCTCATGCAGGCTTGCTGTGCCCCCTAAAAGAACGAGGAGGAGGAAATGCTTATTTTTGTCAAGTCCATATAACGTTCTGTCTTACAGCATCAAAACTATGAAGATGGTTTTTCTGACCATTTGTAATATCATAGAGCTTTCTTTGAAGTCTGATGTGGTGTGTCTGGATTTCAGTTTGGCTCCCCAAGCATTGGTGGTTCATTCCTGTTCGTAGTCCCAGCATTTTGCTAATGAGGCTCTCAGAAAGGAATTGTTGCTGTCTTTAACTTGAAGATTATTGCCAGGAAATCTGCAAGTTCTTTGCTTTTACAGCCAGATTATTTAAAGATGTTGTTCACTGAACCTAATGTAAAAAGATTATTGCATATTTGGCTGATGCTTTGATTCAGGGAGGCGTATAACTTATGACTTATAAAATACTCAGTACAACTCTTACATACATGTTTTATAATTGGAGTGCTGGGGGGTTATTTGACATGCTCAGGATTAATCACCAAGTCAGAGGCGCACTCCTCCTGTACTAGCAGACATCGGTTTTAATGCTTTAGCCCCTGCACATCACTGCCTATAATGAAGCTTACAAAAGTAATTACTTTCACTCATTCTTTTTTAAAACCCAATTATTCCAATTCAGGGTCACAGGATAGTGAAGCCTATCTGGCAGAAACCGACACAAAACAAGAATTAAGTCTACATGGGACGCCGCTCCAACACAAGGCACATTCTCAGGTTCACTGTCAGAGTCGACAGTCAGCCTTATCTGCACACGTTTGGGATGCAGAAGAAAAATGAGGCATATAGAGAATGTGGGCAGAAGTTGGGGTGCAAATGAGTAAACTCCATAGCCAGGACAATGACTTATAGCAACTGTATAAAATACATCAAAGCTTTCTCATATATATCTGAATTAATAAATATAGAGTATGTTGCATATCAGAGACAGGGATTGTAATAAGCCAGCGCTGACATGGGAACTACAGTTACAATTAGGCAGCAATTGGGCTGACAGGAGGACCACCATTACCAGCATGCACAAAGTTTGTCTAAAATTGTATGTACAGCATTTTCTTTTCAACTAATTTGAATAACAATTTTATTAACTCATTGGATCACAGCTTTAGTCTGACTACATCATTTTGTCTCATTGTATTTTGTGTTTAGCTATGCTCCGATTTCCAACAGTGTCTTTCCACGTTTCACCCTTTTCTGAGAAATATACGGGTCCAAAAGGGGTGCATGGTGTTGCCAAACCCTTAAGCAGCAATGTTCCTTTCATTCAAACACCCCAAAGAGCTATTAAAACTTTAAAACACCCCTTAGAGAAAGCTTTACAGTTGCAAAAGTGCTTTCCAAATTAAGTTTTGTGGCAATTTTGGGAAATTGTATGCAAAATGAAACTTGACTATTTCAGTCACCACTAGTTTGAGATGTTATACTTATTTTACATAACCAGTAAAACGAGATTCATGCCACCAGATGAGGACGGAGGGGGCAGTTAGGATGACCCTGTGCATGTAACCATGGGCACTACCCTTTGTTGGAACATCTAATAGTCATGACTGAAATGGACTAGGCCAAGTGAGGAGAGAGACATGATTTTATGGTCAAAAATATGCAGACGTTTATTAAAAACGAGGAATTAAAGCGAGACAGTAAAAATAATCCTTCTATATATAAAGTTTCTTTTAAAAAATTGTGCCCATAAAATAGTAACTTGCAAGGAGCTTATTATATAAATAAATACATATTTTTGAAAACCAAATAAATCTATTGTTAATGTATTCCCATTTTATTCTCTCAGGACCCAGGGACAAATCCCTCCTGCTTACTTTCTTGTATTCCAGTTTGCCACCACTATCACTTACCACAGACCATATTTTGTAGCCCACCATATAACAATCTGCCACGTCCATCAGTCACCACAAATTCAAACTGCCACCTCAGTTGGTACCCTGCAACTCACACGGCTTCTTGCCCTTCAAACAATGCCGCTATGCTTTGGATACTGCCCTACTCTGTGTTCCAATGGCCGCTCTCTACTATGCATCTGTTCCATAGAACTCTTCCCAGCCATTGGTCCTGCAGATCCAGTGTCAACTGTCCTGACCTTTCTAACAGGAATACATTCCACCAACTGATTCTCAATCTGTCTTTTCTTTCTTTATAGTCTCTCCTGTTTCACTGTTGTTCTTGTTGTCTCCCTTTCTGAGCACTAACCCACTCTTTTATTTAATGGCAACCCCAACTGACACAAGTTAATGACACCACACATCAGAGTCGTGGCTCTGAGGCTGGGGATCTGTGTCAGGTTGCTGGTTTGATTCCCATAAACACCAGAAGTGGCTCTATCTACTCTGTTGGACCCTTGAGCAAGGCACTTAACCTCCAATTGCTTTATCCTGGGTATGACGCTAATCTGCATCCATCTCTGCAAGCAGGTCCTGTATCTCCATCTTACAGGGAAACCTTGAGGGTTGTTGGCAGGATTGGCATTCCAGCCACTGTAAAAAAAACTCACACTGTTGCAGTGCAGTGCTGAGGTGTCTATGGCTGCACTCGGGTCACAATCCAGGTGGTTTCTCGTGTGGTGGATGCTGCAATGCTTTATCAGCACTTGCTGCCAACCTCTGTCCATCTCTCTCTCCTCCCATTTGCAGTCACTTGCAATCTGCTCATCTGTGGCAGTTAAACAACCAGGAAAGTAAACTAAAACCCGTTAAAATCAATGATGAAATAATCCATTAAAATACCCTTGGACTCGACTTGCACAGCTGTCCTGGTCAAACATGCAGACAGGAATTATATTGCACTGTGTACATGGGACAGTAAGTCTGAAATGAATGGATGATCGCCATTTTTTATTAAACAAGACCTCAGCTCTCAATGTCCATCCTCTATTTTATACATTTCTAGTGTTGCCATCAGGCTGCAGATTTTTATGTTCCTAAGGGTAAAGAGCAACAGATTTAAAAGCTCTTTTATTCCCAAGGGTTTAAGCAATTCTGCTGATTTTGAATTCTGTTATTTGTAGGGATGTTGCTGAATTCTGTTAAAGATAAGTGATTCACTGTTAAAGATAAGTATTAATCAATAATATTTTAGAATAAGCTCTTAAAGCACTGAGGAAGTAGATTCTCTTCCCATTTCTTTTTCTTCTCCATTTATCTTTATCCGCCTATTAAACTCATCAATTTATGTATTTTTACAAGCTTTAAGTTTTAATCCGTTGGCCATGCTCTCTTTCTCAGGGGTGGGGGTGGATTTGTTTTCAATTCTATTTTTTGTAAAAATTGATCTATTTATATGGAATGATTACAATAAAATCAATAAAATTTGAAAAGTAAGAAAAAAAGATAACTATTAATCTTTGTGCTAATCCTGAGTGTGCATACTTAAGATAACACTGACTGTCAGTTGTTGGGTCTTGGCTTGTTTTCTTGTTTCTGTGTAACAATGTCCTATGTTTTGTACTTTTTTGCTACAAACAAATTTCCCTCTGGGACAATTAAAAAAAAAAACTCTTCTGGCATATTATTACCAAGTGTGATAGAGATAAGCCACGATGAAACAGTATGAAATGCGTTTTTTTAGAAATGGCAGAAAGAGAATGACTGAGGAGTTCATTAATAATGTTTACTTATTGATGGGAGACATTTATTCAAGCCCATTTTATGATGAGGCACTTGTAATTTTAGGCTTTGACACCAATACAGCGTTGAGAATGAATCAACTTTGAGTCATCTTTATAAGATTAACAAGTACCACCTCTGGTGATGCTACCTGTAATAATACGGAGATCTGCAACAATGTCTTTGAACCTCAATCACCTTCTGCCTTCCTACTGTAGATGCTTTCCAGGGTCCACAGATTCATTTTTTCAACAAGCCACCCAGTTTATTAATGTGTAATTAAACATCTATTCATTAAACCTCACTAAACCAAAAAATACAAAAAAGTAGCATTCAAGGAGTTACCATGATTATGGAATCAAATCATACACCAAAAGGACAAATTGTAGACTCGTGAGATCAGAGAAATTCATAGTTATCAGATGGGGCAATGGCGTTTCAGCTAGCAGTGACAAAAGGGTCAACATTTAAAAAAACACATAGATATTTGGTATCATACCTTGACCCATTATACAAATATACCTGGGCAATGCCAGGTACTTCAACTATATATATTGCAATAAAAAGACAGAGGGGCATAAAGATTTGGGGCACCCGTAGTTAAACTCTGTATAATAGAAAAAAGCAAAATAATAAAATATTTAGCATTTCTTTAGTAGTTTAGCAACAGACTGCCTGCAAATGGCGTTGAAGCCAATTAAGAAATCAATGGAGAGGACGAGGTGGGTTCAGATGACCAGAAACAGGAAGTGGTGTCATGACTGGTCTCGTTGTCAATCATCTGATCTGCAGATGAAAAAAGAGGAGTTGAGGTCAGAGGTGGAGTTACAGTCAAACGAGTTCTTTGGTTGTTTCCCAATCACACATGTGACTGTATATTATCAAGCAGTGTTGCTCAAGACACAGGAAGGTAAGTCCATTTTTCCAATAAACAAAAACTTTATTGTTGTTCTCATGCTTTATTTAAAAAATAGTTCAGCTTCGGCACGCAATTACACAGGTTACAACTGGCAAACATCCTGGTCTACCTCCCTTCTTCAGTTTTAAAGAACAGAAATTATTCCTCATCAAGCAGGCTTGGTGGCTTAGAAGCATTGGCTGGAGCAGACACAGTTTGGAGGAGAGAAAGGATAGTGAAAAAGTAGGAAAAAGGAAAGTGAGCTTCGATGCATGTGCTCCATAACGCGTTAAAAAATCACGCATTTAATCACACTTTGCATTCCAAGCAAAGGGGAACTTCTCTCAATGCATGATTTACTGGTACACCGATTACATTTATCAGCGCTTGCCGATTCATTTTCACCTCGCACCCCCTTGGTTTGAGAAGAAGTTTGAAAAAATATGAGGTTAACACAGAAAAACAGATCACCAATTGAAGCTTTATGAATAATCGATTCGCCATCAATAATTGTTTTGGTAAAGCCATACTCAGTGTAATCCTCCTTCCATTTTATAATTTTTCCATGACTAGCCATGATTAAATGAACGGTAAGAAAGTAAGAGTGAAGCGAGGGTGACTTATTCAGGCAGGCAGGCGACAGCTCAATAGCTCGAATTTGGATATAAGTAGGTTCCATTTAGTTAAGTTGAATTTAGTCTTTAAATTTCTATGGTAAAGAAAAAGTTATGCAATGATTACTACATTTAACTATATAAAGTCAAAACTTGATTATATAAAGTCACTGTCGGAATAAATAAAGTCAAAACTTGAATATATAAAGTCAGCATTGGTATATATAAAGTCAAAACTTGAATATATAAAGTCAGCGCTGGAATATATAAAGTCAAAACTTGAATATATAAAGTCAGCGTTGGAATATATAAAGTCAGCGCTGGAATATATAAAGTCAAATCTTGAATATATAAAGTCAGCGCTGGAATATCCATCCATTTCCCTAGAACCTAGTTATATCCAAATTCGAGCTATTGAGCTGTTACCTGCCTGCCTGAATAAGTCACCGTCGCTTCACGCTTACTTTTTTACCGTTCATTTAATCATGGCTAGTCATGGAAAAATTATAACATGGAAGGAGGATTACACTGAGTATGGCTTTACCAAAACAATTATTGATGGCGAATAAAGTATCCATTATTCATAAAGCTTCAATTGGTGATCTGTTTTTCTGCGTTAACCTTATATTTTTTCATACTTCTTCTCAAACCAAGGGGGTGCAAGGGTAAAATGAATCGGGAAGCACTGATATATATATAATGAATATATTGAAATAGTTTTACTGTCAAATAATGCAAACAGTACACGGCACATGTTTCGCCCTAATTGTGAGCTCATCAGGTAGTACACACTCACTGCACCCCCTCTCGGGAATCGAACCTCGGACGTCATCGTTAGACGCGATGGTTCGTTTATTTGACAGTATGTAGATTGGGGTGTGTGTATATATATATATATATATATATATATATATATATATATATATATATATATATATATATATATATATATATATATATATATAGTGAACGCTGGCCCGGACACACACAGACGGACATCATATTTCATCCAACACACGTTTATTTACAAGTCAATTTACAGTTTTCGTTCACTCACAAACCCCAGTGCCTCCAGCACCAATTCCCCCAATGTCCAGGCCACACAGTTCCACTGCCTTTCTCCTGGCCGCCTCTAGTCCTCCCTCCAGCTCTGTCCTCTTCCATCCAACTTCTGCCGATGACTGGAGGGAGGCGGCCCCTAAAATAGGAACCCGGATGGGCTCCAGCTGCTTCCCGGCATTCCTCTGTAGCCACGCCCCAGTGTGGCGGAAGTGGCGGCTGCGCACCGAAGCCGTCCGGTGTCCCCTGTCGTCTTCCCCCCAGCACTTCCTGGCATGGCGGAAGTGCTGCGCTCCCGGGATATTCAGGCACTGGGGCGCCGCCTGGCGGTGGCCACGGGTCCCTACAGGGCTGGGCTTTCAAGCCCTTCACCCGAGGCCCCCGACATAACCAGGACGGACGCCCCCTCGCGGTCTGGAGAACATATAGTTTTGTCCAGGAGGAAAGCAATGTTGCCTCAAATCAATGGCAACCTTTTGTAGGGTGTGTCCCTGAGACTTATTTATTGTCATCGCGAAGCAGAGCCTTATTGGAAATTTGAGGCATTTCAATTGAAATGAGATATCAGAGGGTATAATGGTGATGCCAGGAATACATTCAGAGTGTGGCACTCTGCTGTTTTTTTGTGTAGCTGCCTTCACACAGCTTCTCCGCTGCTTTATAAACGAACGCCATATAAGGCCATCGTTTCTCCTTGCTTCGCGGTTCTGTACTGTTTTATTGTTCTTTTATTACGATTCTTATAGTTATTGTGTAGCTATTCGAGACTTACTTTACTGTTCAGGTACCCATTTCCTTTATTTAATCCGCGGCTTTATGCGTTATTTTTGCTCGTTTATTACGATTATATAGATATTTATTGATTCCCTTCTTTAGCTGACTGCCTGCTCATATAAGACGCTCCGCTGGTTTTTTGTGAAACAGCCTTTACACAGCGTCTCCGCTGTTTTATAAACGAACGACATATAAAGCCATCACCTTGTCAATTGTGTAATGCGTTTTTTGAACAAGTTTGATGCATGGAAGTGATCACTCGTACTGTGTTCAGACAGTTCACGTGAGCTGCTCTCTTGTGTGATGTTGCAGTGTCCATGGCTTTATTTAATGTTAGCTAAGACCCGGCACTTAAAAGTTTCTGGGTGCACTCTGGTTGTAATATGACGAAGCTGCGCAAGCTCACTCTTGAGAATGCAACGTATAGTTGTCCAGGAGAAAAGCAATCTTGCCTCAAATCAATGGCAACCTTTTGTAGTTAAAAGTTTCTCGCAACAGCAAATTCAACTCCGTTACAATGTGATCCAAAGTCTCGTTTATACCTCGTGTCTTCTCATTAAAGTTGTACCTCGCGAATGAAGTATTCGTCGAAGGCATGACAAACGTTAGCGTGAACGTGTCTATAAACTTCATTTAAACTTACGGTTTACACCGTGCTTTGTTTCCGCAGTAGCTGCACTTATGAATAAGCTTTGGAGCTCTTTCTTGTTTTCTACGTACTGCGTCAGTTCACATGATTACGTGGGAGGTGTGATGATGTAAGACGCAACTCCGCCCTCCACGACCATCAAGCTGAAGTCCATTACAGTATATGGAGAAAAATAGGTTCTAGTTATGACCATTACGCGTAGAATTTCGAATTGAAACCTGCCCAACTTTTGTAAGTAAGCTGTAAGGAATGAGCCTTTTATTAGTAAAAGGCAAAGCCCTCACTGACTGACTGACTGACTGACTGACTGACGCACTCATCACTAATTCTCCAACTTCCCGTGTAGGTAGAAGGCTGAAATTTGTCAGGCGTATTCCTTACAGGTTTCTTACAAAAGTTAAGCAGGTTTCATTTCAAAATTCTACGCGTAATGGCCATAACTGAATCCTACTTACATAGATATATACGTCCATAGCCTGCAGCTCGGTCACCTTGTGAGGTGGAGTTGCGTCCCCTATCCCCACGCCTCCCACATAATTGACTGCCTGCCCATATAAGGCCGTCCGTCAACAGCAATCCAAGCTGTGAGAAACAGTAAAAAGAAGGCGTGTCAGACATCGTGGTACATTTTCTGATGCAGCTAGATGGAAACAATTTGTGACGCTGCCGCCAAATACTCTCAGAAAAATCCACAAGTTAATAGACATGCTGTCTCTGAATACTTCCCGGTCAATTCCACAACTTAATAGAGACGTGGCCGCTAATTACTCGCAGTCAAATCCACAACTTCATAGAGACTCTGTCACTAAATACTCGCAGGCAATTCCACAAGTTCATAGACACGCTGCCGCTAAATATTCGCAGGCAAATCCACAACTTAATACCAGGAATGCCTGTTAAATATCTTAGATTCACAAGTAGCGATTTGGGTAGTGAACACTTCGATGAATGAAACCTGTTATCTTTATGTAACTTGAACACAACACGTCCTCCAAATACGAACCTGATTGAAAGAAATAATGCTAATGAAATCCTTGATGACGGCAACACTCATAACAGTGAAAAAACAATTACATTGACAATCATGTTACGTTATTTTTAAAATGTTTCATTTTCTTTTTCATAACTTCTTTAACACACTACTTCTCCGCTGCATAGCGTGGGTATTTTGATAGTATATATACTCAGCAAAAAAAGAAACGTCCTCTGACTTTCAACTGTTTTTACTTTCAGTAAACTTAATGTGTAAATATTTGTATGAACACTAAAAGAGTCAACACCATAAGAAATAAACTAAAAATGTTTAACAATGTGTCCCTGAATGAAGGGAGGCTCAAAATCAAAAGTACCAGTCAGTATCTGGTTTGGCCACCAGCTGCTTGAAGTACTGCAGTGCATCTCCTCCTCATGGACTGGACCAGATTTGTCAGTTCTTGCTGTGAGATGTTACTCCACTCTTCCACCAAGGCACCTGCAAGTTCCTGGACATTTCTGGGGGGAATGGCCCTAGCCCTCACCCTGCGATCCAACAGGTCCCAGACGTGCTCAATTCCTTCGACGATAAACACAAATCCGTCCATCACCCCTGGTGAGACAAAACCGTGACTCATCAGTGAAGAGCACTTTTTGCCACTCCTGTCTGGTCCAGCGAAGGTGGGTTTGTGCCCATAGGCGGCGTTGTTGCTGGTGATGTCTGGTAAGGACCTGCCTTACAACAGGCCTACAAGCCCTCAGTCCAGCCTCTCTCAGCCTATTGCGGACAGTCTGAGCACTGATGGAGGGATTGTGTGTTCCTGGTGTGACTCTGGCAGTTGTTGTGGCCATCCTGTACCTGTCACGCAGGTGTGATATTCAGATGTACCGATCCTGTGCAGGTGTTGTTACACGTGGTCTTCCACTGCGAGGATGATCAGCTGTCCTTCCTGTCTCCCTGTAGCGCTGTCTTAGGCGTCTCACAGTGCGGACATGGCAATTTATTGCCCTATCCACATCAGCAGTCCTCATGCCTCCCTGCAGCATGCCTAATGCACGTTCACGCAGATGAGCAGGGACCCTGGGCATCTTTCTTTGGGTGTTTTTCACAGTCGGTAGACAAGTCTCTTTAGTGTCCTGCGTTTTTAGAACTGTGACCTTAAATGCCTACTTTCTGTAAGCTGTTAAGGTCTTAATGACCATTCCACAGGTGCATGTTAATTGATTGATTATGGTTAATTGAACATGCATGGAAAACATTGTTTAAACCCTTTACAATGAAGATCGGTAAAGTTATTTGGATTTTTAAAACATTATTGTTGAAATACACAGTCCTGAAAAAGGGACGTTTCTTTTTTTGCTGAGTATATATATATAGAGAGAGAGAGTCTCACACACACATGCTTAGAGAGCAGCTGATGGGCTCAACGGAGCGTGATAACACAAAGAAAGTGGGTTTGATACAAGGCAATAATATCTCTGTCACTTATTCAACAGAAAAACTGAAAAATAAATGTACCTTTTTGAAGACTGGCATTGATCATGTTTCCCTACGCACAGTAACAAAGGCATTCTTTCCAGCCCCACCTGATGATTTCACTTTCACTCAGTTTCTATGTCATGTCCGCCCTTCCAATTGTTTCCCAGCATTCCCTCTGTATCTAATTTCCTGTGTGGACTGTGCCCGGCAGTTTATCCCAGCCAAGTCCCCCAAGCAGCCAGATGGAGCCCTCCCTGCAGTATGGAGGTGCCCCGAAGACCAGCAGGGAGTCATGGACTTTGTAAATTTTATCCTCAGCCCTGCTGGATACCACAGGGGCCGCAAGAGGGAGCTGCAGGGAGGACCAAAGACTTATTTTTGCCCTATGCCCCAGAAGTACTTCCAAGTCACGTGAGCGGAAGGGTGATGTACTTCCGGGGTGAAAAAAGGACTTTTATCTGACCCGGAAGAGAGGGAATTATGGACTGAAGGATGAGAAACACTTCTGGGTCAGGAACTATAAAAGGATTGTGGGAGCTCCCAGGCGGCGAGCTGAGCTGGGTGGTAGGAGGGCAATGCGTCTGGGAGTGGAGGACTGATTTAATGGATTATTGATTTATAGCATTATCTATATATATAATTCACTAAGGCAAGACAACCATGGAAAGCACGCCGGAAGGGGCGTGGATTCACCAAACCGCCGACAAGTGAGACTCCAATGGCGCACACAGGAAGGGGCCACGCCCACCTACTCCAAGACCATTGGATACGACGACAACTCACAGAGCCACGCCCACCAACTCGGACACGACGACACAGAAAAACCGGCGTCATTTATATTCGTCTGTCGTAGAGGTCACATGCAGCTCCGATGCACGTTGACTGTTAATAGAGGCATGTTTCTCGCGGAGGTGAATCGCCATATGCGGAGTGTAAAACTGGTTGCGAGGGGTATCCCATGGGATCCTTAAAACGTTCCTTTACAACTGAGGTTAAAACACAATGAAGTGAGCAGTCTTTAAAAAACGAGTTTTCGGTTACGAAGCACGACCGCGTGCACTATAGCAAACTGTTTTACACGCTACATACAGCAATTCGCATCTGCGACAAACATGCGTCTTCTTAGATACTCCTGCACTTTGTACACACCCCCCTCCCACCGTGGTCAGGTGACTTGGTGGATTATATATAAAAAAAAGCAGCCGGAGCCGCAAAGAACAATGAAAAATCAACGTGGAAACCGACTGAGGCGGTGTTTGGAAAATTAACAGTCAATGTGACTCACAGGTGCGTGTGGACTGTACACAGACGAAAGTGACTCAGGTAGGGAGTTGGGGGCGGGCACATAAGCGGGCAGTGCGTACTGAACGAGCGTCGTTCAACCCTGTCCTTCGCTTTGGAAGGAGAAAGCGCGACGACACTCCTCCGGTTTTCAGTCACAGACAATTGTATGTTGGTTCGTAGCGTGCATTGCTGCAATGTTACTTTTCTTGGTGGTTTATTAAATTACGGATTTTTCAAATGTTTATTTTTTACTCTGTGCTTAAAAATCATTTAAAAAGCGGCCTGATTATGCGGCGTGTTGGCTAGTTGATTGTATTTGTTTATGAATAGTGTGGAGTGGAAGGTGCTTAG
Organism: Polypterus senegalus; assembly: GCF_016835505.1. Classification (NCBI taxonomy): domain Eukaryota; kingdom Metazoa; phylum Chordata; class Cladistia; order Polypteriformes; family Polypteridae; genus Polypterus; species Polypterus senegalus. The sequence goes on from NC_053155.1 coordinate 54,314,646, forward strand.
TGCACATTATTATAATAAAAAGAATAATTGTATCACTTTTACCAGGTGTATGGCGTAGTACCTGAGGGTTCAAGGGAGCACTAGCGCCCCCTACTGCGACACCTGCCAGTTCACTATAAAAATCCACTCACTTCCCAAAAATGTTGTCCTCTTTACGATTCATTTATTTGAATGTCTGAGTCTGGAAAAGCTGCTCTGAACCTTACACTTTATGGGGCTACCACCCCAAATCTTTATGGGTGTGTGCTGTCTCTAATTCTTTGTTCACTATATAAATATATATATATATATATATATATATATATATATATATATATATATATATATATATATATATATATATATTGTCACAGACGGCTGGGGTTCTTACCCGGCCGGGATGCCTAGAAGGTCTGGAAGGTGGCAGTAAAAGCTTCCGGGTCAGGAGGACACAACCGTCCTGGAGCAGGAGAGGACCACGGGAGAGGAGGAGAGACTTTCCAACTCGTTGGGACCCGTGGCCACCGCCAGGGGGCATCTTAAGCCTCCTAGAACCTGAGAGAACATTACTTCCACCACACTTGTCAAGATGGCGGAGGAACCTGCCAGGGACGCCTGGAGTGCTTCCGGGGCAAAGGGCAGCACTTCCGCCACACCAGAAAGTGCTGCCGGAAGATCGTCATCAGCCACCTGGAGCACATCCGGGCAGGAATAAAAGGCGCCGCCTCCCAGCAATCTGGGAGCTAGAGTCGGGAGAGGCAGCAGGACGAAGCTCCCAGGAGGAGATTGGCGGGCCAAGGACTGAGGAAGAGAAGTCTAATACTGGTGATTATTGCTGAGTGCATTGTGTATGATGGTGGGACTGTGTTTATTAATGAAAAATAAACATGTGATTTTTATAAAGATGTGGTCTCCGACTGGTGGTGTCCGGGCAAGTCACACAATGGCGCCCAACGTGGGGCCTTCTGCCTGTTCCAAGGCAGGGGACCCCAAAAATAATTTTTTTGCGAGCTGCCCGGTACCCCAGTCGACCACACACATGTCCTGCAGGGAGACGGTCCGCACACGCACCGCGGACGTCCCGCGAATCGCCCAGTGGTCGTCGGAGATTCTCCAGAGGGCTGTCTTCCACCCAAGGGGACTGAGGAATGCCAGCCAAGGCAAAGGAGAAGGGGATCCCCCAGCGTTTGTTGTCACCGGAAGGACTGCAGTAGCAACACCCACTGACGGGTCCGGAGGAGATTGCCAGGAATCGCGTCACTGGTTGGGGTGTGCATAACTGCTCCGCGAAGCCGGGACGGCATCGCTAGAGGAAGGGGAGGATCCGCCACGTCTCCAGCAGCCGAGGCAGAGGGACGGCAGTGAGAGTTGCAGTTCCCTTGGGAGAGGCAAGATGGCTGAAGACCGGAAGTTCCGCCCCGTGACAGGCGAGGGATTGACGTGTGTGCCGTGTTCCCGTCAGTGATTGGTTAAAGACGGGATCGGCGAACATCCATCCTGAGCAAGGGGAGGGTCCGGTGGAACCCGGAAGAAAGCTCCAGTGTGTACAGCCGGTGAGTAGGACCGATTTAAAGGCAAGTCCTCCACTGGCTGATACTGTATTTTTACCTGCAGCTCCAAAGGAATCGGAGAGGATGCTTCGGTTAAGGCAGATGGTGCAGCAGGTGGAACACGACCTCCGTGTCTGTATAGACAAGCTGGAGGGGAAGGTGGTCGCGTCACATCAGACCTTACGTCATGAGGAAGAGGTGCGACACTGGAATCTTTGGCCGGAGGATCGTGGCGGTAGAGGCAAGTAAAATCGCTACCGTAAAGGAAAAGGGAGGCGTGAGCGAACCCGTCCCAGGATCGCGTGGTTCCAGGGGCTTAGTAGCTGCATCTCCGACAGTGGAAATGAAGCAAGGTGCTGATCGCTTGGAAGGGGTGGAGTGAAGACGCCGGCTGACAAGTGCCGTGGGTCTTAGTGCTCAACCGCCAGAGCCAGCATCAGTCTTGCATCTTTCTACAAGGGCGCAGACGGCAAGGGGTCTTTTCCTTTTCAGTAGGAAGACCCAGGCTGTCAGAATGCCCCAGAGAAGCAGGAAGAATCGAAAGGGGAAAGCCGTTTCTTCCTACAAAGGGAGACATGAGCCCGTGAGCTCACAGAGCGTGATACGTCATCCTCTGCGCGTGCAGAAGGAAGCTCCAAAGTCGGCAAGGGCGAATCCAGTATGTACCCCGATGAAGGGGAGTGGATTACACTGGAGCGGGTGCCGAGGTTTCGGCGACCAGGGTGCTGGTAAAAGGGGGGAGTGTTGGCCCTCTGTCAGAGATAAATATGCCAGACAGTGGCATAAGGGCAACGACTCCGCCCCTGTATTTATTCTTATTTTTATAGGACCAGGACCTGGGAGACGACAACTTATGCCCGCTTCGGCTACAGTGTACACTCCGGGAATGGCCGCTACGAAGGACTGTTCTTCGCTGGCGGTGGGGCAGTGTCACAGACGGCTGGGGTTCTTACCCGGCCGGGACGCCTAGAAGGTCTGGAAGGTGGTAGTAAAAGCTTCCGGGTCAGGAGGACACAACCGTCCTGGAGCAGGAGAGGACCACGGGAGAGGAGGAGAGACTTTCCAACTCGTTGGGACCCATGGTCACCGTCAGGGGGCATCTTAAGCCTCCTAGAACCTGAGAGAACATTACTTCCGCCACACTTGTCAAGATGGCGGAGGAACCTGCCAGGGACGCCTGGAGTGCTTCCGGGGCAAAGGGCAGCACTTCCGCCACACCAGGAAGTGCTGCCGGAAGATCGTCATCAGCCACCTGGAGCACATCCAGGCAGGAATAAAAGGCGCCGCCTCCCACCAATCTGGGAGCTAGAGTCGGGAGAGGGAGCAGGACGAAGCTCCCAGGAGGAGATTGGCGGCCAAGGACTGAGGAAGAGAAGTCTAATCATGGTGATTATTGCTGAGTGCATTGTGTGTGATGGTGGGACTGTGTTTATTAATGAAAAATAAACGTGTGATTTTTATAAAGATGTGGTCTCCGACTGGTGGTGTCCGGGCAAGTCTCACAATATATATTACTGTCACACACGTGCGCATGGGAGGCAGCTAAAAGGCTCAAAAGATAGTAGTTCCAAGCCAAACCAGGGGATGGCAGAGTGCTCTTTTTCATTGACAGACCAATCACGGGAAATTGCGTTTGGGTCCAATGACCACTTCCTGTTCCGGGCCAAAGACGTCTTCTGGTCCCAGCCACGAGGACGGCACTTCTGGTTCCTGACTGATGACATCATTTCCCATTTTCCACTATAAAATCACCATGTTTGGTCATAGTACCAATGTTGGGTGATGATTGTCTTGATTAAGTATTTTTTTAATAATCAGGATAGAATTGAGGGTGTAGGGGTGATTGAACCACTAGGGTCAAGTGACCATAATGTAATACAATTCTTAGTGTTTTGGAACCCTAAACACTGAAACTGTTAAGTTTAATTTTGGTAGGGCAATTTTTAAGAAAATGTGGCACAGTCTTAGGAGGAGAGACTGGGAAGTGCAGTGGAAGAGATTTAAAAAACTTTTACATATAATGCAGAAGAGGCACAGGCATTTGGAATTAGTAGTAAATTAAAAAAAAACTCTGCAGTGGGTAAATAAAGAGTTAAAAAGAAGCTGCAAAAGAAAAAAAAACAGCTTTATAAGGCATATAAGACTAATAATTCCAATGACTCATAGGGCATGTGAGAACATGAGGGAACCATTAAGAAGGATATCAGGGAGGCTAAAAGGCAGTTAGAGAGGAATATAGAAGATAAGGTGAAAGAAGACCCTAAGAGATTATTTCAGTATTTTAGTAGTAAAAGAATATTCAAGGAAGAGGTGAAGTGCATCAGGAAACAGAAATGCTCTAAACTCGTAATTTACTGAGGTCTTCACATGTGAAGACCGCCAATAGGTAACAGGGACGACTAAGGAGGTACTGAGCTATTTGGAGACTGTAGAGGGAGAAGTGCTGTTCAGATTAAATAGGCTGAAATCAAATAAATCTCCATAAAGTACTTATTTACCCTTTAACTTTCTTAAAGGAGGTTAGGGAGAACATATACTGTATAAACCTTTGATGCATATTTTTATGAAGTCAATGCGCACTGTGAAAATTCTGAAGAACTGGAAAATAGCAAATATTATCCCGTTATCTAAAAAAAGGCGACAGGGAAGATCCAAGCAACTATATGGTAGTAAGTTTAACGTGAATCACAGATAAATTAATGGGAAGTATTATTAAGGATAAGATTGAGCAACCCATGGCAAGTAAAGGAGTTTTACTGAAAAATCAGCTGCGTTCAGAAAAGAGTGGTAATGTTTTACTAACTTGTTGGAATTCTATGAGGAAGCAACAAAAGGATATGATCAAAGTGGAGCATATGATATTATTTATCTTGACTTTTAGAAAGCATTTGATGAGGTGCCACATGAGAGGATGGGCAAAAGAAGTGTGAGTTAAGGGTGTGGTGTGTAGAAGGGTGTAAAATTATCTCAGACATAAGAAGAAGAGGGTTATGGTGTGATAAACCTTATCAGAATTGGCTGATGTTAGGACTGCGGTCCCTCAGGGGTCAGTGATAGAAACTGTTCTAAAACTCCGCTGGTGTTTTAAACCTGCAGAAATGATTATATATAAAGTAACAAGCTGGTTAAGTTTGCAAATGATACCCAACTAGGAGGATTGGCAGATAAGCTGGAATCTATTGAATAATTACAGAGGGACCTGGACAGCATACAGGCTTGGACTGATATGTGCAGGTGAAATTTAATGTCAGTAAATGTAATGCCTTACAAGGAGGAAGTTAAAATTTTAGGTGTATATATATATATATATGTATATATATATATATATATATATATATATATATATATATATATATATATATATATATATATATATATATATATATATATATATATATATATATCAGCAAAGTACTAGGGAGGAGGACTATCCCATCATCTGGAACAAAACCTACTGTAGATAGGACACTAGTGTATTACAGAGCACACCTATGCACACTCTTTCAGTCATCCAAGCTGATCAAGTCTAAAATATCTAAAAAAGGTGCTCATGGTCATATAGGTACTGTATAAGCCTCCGACAGCCAATTGCTAAGGTTATGACTCTTAGAAAATATAAACTGTGAAAAACAGAAGTGTTAAAACTTTATCTCATATATAATATTCACTCACTTTCAAAAACTTCCTTGCTCCAGTACAGTATCAGGGGATCCAGAGGCTGATACCATTCACATCAGCCAAAATCCAGAAATCAGATCTGAACATGGAGCCAGTCTGTGAAAGGCCCTGTCAATCACTAAAACCAGGCCAATTTGAAGTCTTCAGTACAACTAACCTTGATGTTTTTGGAATATGAAACAAAATGGAAACACATGGAGACACACAAACGTATGATGAATATCCAAATGGGATGCGAGTTTGAAGCATTACTTTGCCAACCCCCTGCATAACAGAATACATTAGTAGAATATAAAGTATCATCGTCTTTCTTTGTAAAATTTATTTGTGCTTTCAGTAAAAAGAACCAAAATCTTTAAAGTAAGCATTGATTAGTAGAGTATAATAGCCTTGTCACCAGTTGGCCTTGAAACAGTGTCATGAAGTTGCCTTAAAAATTACCGCAGTACAGCAAATCTGGTTTTGCATTCATAAAGAAGGAGAAGCACACTGGTTGAGTCTGCTGCCCCAAGAATCCAGCACCTTGGTTTTGAAACCAGTGTCCAGTTGTTGTCTATAGTATGTGCACTTTTTCCAGTGTCTGCATGGGTTTTCCTCCTACACCCCTAAAAACAATGGCATGTGTGTATGTAATCTAACGGACTGGTTCACTGTTGTTTCCTACCTTTGGTCCAAATACTGCTAGAATGGGATCTGTAATCCTGCTTTGGATTAAGCTGGTTTAAAAATGTATATGGTATACGCATCTGGAACAACAGAGCAAAAGTGTATAGCTTACAATATACAGAATAAGTAAATCAGAAGGACACATTTTTTTTAACTGGAATCTGCTGTGCACAAGTAAACCTGTCCATAAAGAGTGTGTGTAATTTGTATAAATAACAAACTGAATGGCATAGTGCTGTGTAACAGTGTCAATGGTAATTGGACAATGAGACTTGAATAAGTCTGGAATAATAAAATAATAAAGCCACACTGAGGATCACCTCCTCAGCCTCCCTGGAAAAGTCTATTCGGGGGTTCTGGAGAGAAGGGTCCATCGGATAGTTGAATCTCGGATTCAGGAGAAACAGTGTGGTTTTTGTCCTGGAACAGTGGACCAGCTCTACACCCTTAGCAGAATCCTGGAGGGTGCATGGGAGTTTGCCCAACCAGTCTACATGTGTTTTGTGGACTTGAAAAAGGAGTTCGACCGTGTCCCTCGGGGAATCCTGTGGGGGGTGCTCCGGGAGTATAGGGTACCGGACCCCTTGGTAAGAGCTGTTCGGTCCCTGTACAACCGGTGTCAAAGCTTGGTCCGCATTGCCGGCAGTAAGTCAAGCCCATTTCCAGTGAGAGTTGGACTCCGCCAGGGCTGTCCTTTGTCACCGATTCTGTTCATAACTTTTATGGACAGAATTTCTAGGCGCAGCCAGGGTGTTGAGGGGGTCCGATGTGGTGGACTCAGGATTGGGTCACTGCTTTTTGCAGATGATGTTGTCCTGTTTGCTTCATCAGGCCGTGATCTTCAGCTCTCTCTGATTTGGTTCGCAGCTGAGTGTGAAGCAGCTGGAATGGGAATCAGCACCTCCAAATTCGAGATAATGGTCCTCAGCCAGAAAAGGGTGGAGTGCTCTCTCAGGGTTGGGGGAGAGATCCTGCCCCAAGTGGAGGAGTTCAAGTATCTCGGGGTCTTGTTCACAAGTGAGGGACGAATCTAGTGTGAGATCGACAGGCGGATCGGTGCGGCGTCTGCAGTGATGCAGGCTCTGCATCGGTCTGTCGTGGTGAAAAAGGAGCTGAGCCATAAGCTCTCAATTTACCAGTCGATCTACGTTCTTACTCTCACCTATGGTCATGAGCTATGGGTAGTGACCGAAAGAACGAGATCGCGAATACAAGCGGCTGAAATGAGTTTCCTCCACAGGGTGTCTGGGCTTTCCCTTAACAATAGGGTGAGAACCTCAGTCATCCGGGAGGGGCTCAGAGTAGAGCCGCTGCTCCTCCACATCGAGAGGAGTCAGATGAGGTGGCTCGGGCATCTGATCAGGATGCCTCCTGGACGCCTCCCTGGTGAGGTGTTCCGGGCACGTCCAACTGGGAGGAGGCCCTGGGGAAAACCCAGGACACGCAGGAGGGACTATGTCTCCTGGCTGCCCTGGGAACGCCTTGGGATTCTCCTGGAAGAGCTGGAAGAAGTGGCCAGGGAGAGGGAAGTCTGAGCTTCTCTGCTTAAGCTGCTGCCCCCGCGACCCGACCTCGGATAAGCGGAAGAGGATGGATGGATGGATAATAATACATTTTATTTATATTGCATCGTTCATATGCTCAAGGCACTTAAAACAAAACTAGTGTTACACATGTGCACATGTAAGACAGTTAAAAGGACCAAAAGAAGGGAATTCCATGCCAGGCCATGGGTGGTGGGGTGCAGTAAATCTTTTTTTTTATCTCTGCAGACCAGACACAGGAAACTCTGCCTTATTACGATGATGTCACTTTCTAGACCTGCCCTGATGATGTCACGTCCAGTTCCGGGACTAAGAACATCAGTTCCGGTTCCAGCCCCAAGAAAGTCACTGTTCCTGTATCTGTTCCAGATAACCTCACTCTTGCCGACCAGCCATAAAAGACACCCAACCACCTCTTTGTAACCAGTTCTGTTGTGGACTCAATCTGTACACTTCTATACAACCAAAACCTCACTTTTACAGCCTGAATTAAGTACACGGGTGGCTGCAGCAAACCTCTTTTGGTGTCAAGGTTGATTTATTTCATACTAGTTTAAACAATCTAATTCTGAAAACATTACATTTGTAAAAGGATTGTTTATTTGAAGACATGGTCTTTTTTATTGCATTTTCAGAAAAACTTCAGTCCCTTTTCCCTGTTTTTGTATAAGATGGCAAAAGCAACATTATATGGGAAACTGTGTGGAATATGAAGACAAAAGGCAAAGCTGTAAAAACTAGCAAAACTATGTCAAAAATGAATATAACAGTAAATTAATTTCATTGTAAAAATAGATTAGTCAGACACAGAATCAAGAACAAAACACCACACATCTCAAATAAACAGAAGTCAAAAACAAATAAGTTATTTACAAAGAGAAAATGACTTTATCTCATATGCCAAAAAATGCTGCAATCTCTTGAAACCCAATAAAATAAGAACTTATTAACAATTTACACAAGGCATTAGAATTCTTAAAAGACAGCTGAAAGCATGCACGAGCCAGAAAACAGTTTAACTGAAATCACTGTCCTGATGAAAGCTTAAATCATTCTCTGATAAACAGCCATCTCCCTCTAAAGCCACTCAAAATAAAAATTATGTCCAACCATATTATGTGTGGCTTTGATAACTGACAAGTCCGATCTCCAATCTTTAGTCCTCAAACCCAAAGACGGTGAAGGCAGTAAGTTATATTTGGGAGTGACTACTGAAAATCTGATTTATTCCTTTCTTCCTTCTGTCATTGCATTTATCTGCCTATTCATGGAGATTGTCAGTGCCAAAATGAATTGCCACTTAAATTATATTCTGCAGTCTCAGACATTCCATGGTTAGGGTCACCCAACAAGTGATGTTAATCTGGGATTTTGTAAAACAAGTGTTGAAGGCACCTTATGAACTGCTTCCTCTGCAGACCTCAGGTCATCTGGCCTCAGCTCATTTGGGGAGTAAGACTTTTGATGAGCAAAATGCTGTCAAATCAGTTCTATAGGATCATGGCTACTAAAACAATGAAGTTTGGAATTTAAGTCCCATTGCTCCTAACTGATATAGAGAGTATTGTGGAGAAAACTTTCAGGGATTTTAAGGGCCAACAGCTGGTTACCCATGACTATACAGAACAGTATTGGTGCCTTGTAGAGCATAAGCTTTGTTACTTTCTTCAGGTCATGGTTTCTAAAGATCCAAACGTGCATTTATGCCCAAATAGAAAAATAGATAAATTGAAAAGGAATAAACTTTTTTAATAAAAGAAAGAGTTAGAATAATAGAGTGTTTTAGGGGCAAAACTATAGAATATTTGATAAAGAGGCTAAGGTCTGTAACCAGGTACACCCAAAAAGCACTAACAATAAAGCCAAAACAAAAGTCAAAGTCTTGGTTGCCAAAATGTCCTAATTATAATTAACTAGCAAAATACCCGCTTCGCAGCGGCGAAGTACTGTATTAAAATTTTTATTGAGAAGAAAATTAAACCTTTTTAAACTGTGGGAAAATATGCCAATAATTATTTGTTAAGGATCTCTTTGTATACCATGTTGTCAGTTCGGTCCTCCGGTTGTAATATGACCAAGCTATGCGCTGAGCTTACTCTTGAGCAAGTAACTTACAGTTAGCCATGTGAACAGTAATCTTGTCTCAGATCTCACAGCTTGGATTGCTGCTGTCATAATCGGTTTGAGTTTCATGGTTTGTTATAATCACGACAGTATTTGCAGGATTTGTGTTGAAGAGACATTCGGCATCTGTCAAGCGTTGTAAGCACACAACCGGTTTCATCGATAACTTCACATCCAGCTTTTGAGAGTTTAAACATTCATAAACATCAAAGTGTCCACTACTGAAATCATCACCTGTCAATCTAAGATGTTTAAGAGGCATTGGCGGTTGTCGAAAGGTGTAAAATATTTGGCCATTTCGGTACACTTGAAAGCGACAACCGAACAATTCAGCGGCAGCCATCAACTCACATGCAGAAACATAGGTGAAGGGCTTAAGCATATCACTCTTCTAGTGCTCCTGTGTAGTATAATTATCTCCTGTACCATCATCAGTCCACACCTTGAACCTGTCCCAGTCATTCAATACATAAGACAGAATGTTCCTCCGGATATCAAGAGTGAGCCTGATATGGCCGTGCAATATGTAACACAGAGAATGGAAAAGGTAGGTGCCATCTCCGGGCATGGAAACCACTCGGTAAGTGACAGTTCTTTGATTGATGGTGATCACCTCGATAGACATGGTAATGGGGGTACGGTTGGAATGATAAAGGAAATGGGTACCTGAACAATGTAAAATAAGTGTAAAAAACCTACACAATGACTATAATCGTAATAAATGAACAATAAAACAGCGGAGAAGCCGTGGATTAAATAAAAAGGCTGTAGTTATCAGCAGGGAGACGTCAATCCCGTGGCGAAGCAAGGAAGGGAATGTAGAGACCGGAGCGACGGACGGCCTTATATAGGCAGGCAGCCAACAACATGGGAGGCGTTGGGATGGGGGACCCAACGCCGCCACACGGTGACTGAGCTGCAGGCTATGGACGTATATATGTACGTAAGTAGGATTCAGTTAGCGTTGGGAACCCGTGTACCAAATTTCTTGAAGATGGGTCCATAATTAACAAAGACTGTGTAAAAGTTCAATATGGCAGCCGACTGTGGCATCATACCACCGAAATAAGTATGTACATTGGTTTCGGGTTAACGCAGGGAAGCCGCCTATGACCGTTATGACCATTACGCATAGAATTTTGAAATGAAACCTGCTTAATTGTTGTAAGTAAGCTGTAAGGAATGAGCCTGCCAAATTTCAGCCTTCTAACTACACGGGAAGTTGGAGAATTAGTGACGTTTGGAAAATTCAATATGGCGGCCGACAATGGTGTCATACGACCGAAATAAGTACGTACATTGGTTTTGGTTAGCGCAGGGAAGCCACCTACCAAATTTTGTGAAGATGGGGTCAGCCTTCTACCTACACGGGAAGTTTGAAAATTGGTGACGTTGGAAAGTTCAATATGGCGGCCTACAGTGGCGTCATACCATCGAAATAAGTAAGTACATCGGTTTTGGTTAGCGCAGGGAAGCCGCCTACCAAATTTCGTGAAGATGGGGCCATAAATAAGAAAGTTCAACATGTCGACCGTTATCGACCGTTACGTGTAGAATTTTGAAATGAAACCTGCTTAACTTTTGTAAGTAAGCTGTAAGGAATAAGCCTGCCAAATTTCAGCTTTCTATCTACATGGGAAGTTGGAGAATTAATGATGAGTCAGTGAGTCAGTCAGTCAGTGAGGGCTTTGCCTTTTATTAGTATAGATGAACATTTCCATAACTAATGCTAAAGTCTGAAGACATTTTAGAACTTTTTTATGAATCAGAAAATTTGAACTCCTGTTGCTGCATGACACCATCTTAAATAGGTGCTGCAGATGAAGCCATAGACAATTGTGACACTTGTTGATACAAACAACACAGCTGTGGCCACGAAAATATTATTCTAAATTAGAAATGTCCACAGTAACAAAAGAGTGCTGAGATAAAATTACAGACATTTCAGAGAAAATTAATAACAAAAAGAAAAATGACCAAAGCAAATAAGAAACTAATGAAAAAAACACAAGAAACATAAAATATGTTTAGAAGAGAGCTCTCCTCCAAAGGCTTGTGCTCTGAGTGTACTTATTAGGATTATTCTAAAATGTCCATGAAATAGCCATAAGTATTGGAGTACTTGTATATCAGAAGCCAGCATTCAAGAGTGATCTTGTGTCCTATAACCACACCTATGTAGATGATAATAAACTCGCCAAATATGTCTTTAAGGGTAAAAAAAATATGTTACACCTAATACTCTAAATCTCCTTCAAATTCCACAGGAAGTGAAGGAACTGTTGGCTTCAAAAACTGGCTAGATTAAATAGATTTTAACCTCTAAAAATGGAAACTGAGATGTGTCCTATTCAGCAGTATCAACTTACAAGAAACTGGTATATGGAAACAACATTACATGGACTAATATAATTGGGCCGTAGTTTCCAGGAATACTAGGGCAGATGCCCTGTATACCAAACCATACACACTCTCACATTCCTATACTAACACATACATCAGGCAGTATTTTTTGTCTCCTCTCTGAGAACTTCTTGGCAGAAGATCCCATTATTAACACGTTCTACCTCACTAATGTGGATTTACCCCTGAGGCCCATTAAATATTCTGTAAAATTAGGCATAGATGAACTTATAGAATCAACAGGAAAGAGGAGTAGTTTGTGTTCATGTAAATATCCAAATGGGGATTGTACAATAGACGTAGATTGTAAAATATTCTTGCAATGGTCAGCAAGAGACAAGACATCTTTCCAATCAGATTCATAATTGTTTTCTCTACATCTTAGGCACGTGTCCAAGTCCAGAGTGATGTGTTCATTCTTGCCATTACTCTCTGAGATATATCTAAAGGTAAAGGTTATTTCTATGCTTTAGAAGAAAAGAATTTCAAAAACCAGAAAGTAAATTGTGGATTCAGGATTCATGAATATCATTTTGGGAATCAAAGCCATCTTACAGTCTCCTTAATAAAGATGTTTGTGAATTCTTTAGCTGTGGGTAACCTCTTTAATTGGACAAAATGTAGATGATTTTGTAAACCAGCAAACAATTGATAAATTTGGTGTTTTGTCCTTGAGATGGCGGCAACTCAAGTATAAAATCAAGATATTTTCATATATACTGAGGGGGGAAAGGTTTGTAGTAACGGTGACAGATGACTGGGGGAAGTTTGAGTTTTCCACAAATCTCAAGAAACTGTGTATTTCAGAGTTTGTTGTGGGTCAACAAAAGTATCTTTAAATGGTCTTTTAATGATCTTGTATTTACAGGATGTAATAATAAAACAATATTAGGACCCAAAAAATGGCATATTGTATTTGAAAGTTTCAGGAATGAATTGCAACCCTGCTGATACTTTATCTGAGATCTCAGGTTCACTTATAGCTCCACTTATAACCTTAATAAAGTCTTCTCTATTCTCAAGAGCCACAGCTCTTATCTTGAGAAATAATATAGTCTTTTTCAGAACATTGTTCAGCATCCTGAAATTGTCTTAATAATGCATGCATTTGGTTCTTATTTCTGGCACTATATACAATTACAAATTTAAAATGACTAAAGAATACAGACCACCTGTTTTGACCCTTTGTTACACCATTTATCTGTTTTAATGTTTATGAGGTTTTTGTGATACCTGTAAATCAAGAAGTGTTAGGCACCCCAACCAGTTACTCCCACTCCAAAAAGTTTCTCCATTCTTCTAACAGGATCAGTTACTAATAACTCCTGATGTCCGACATCATAGTTCTCTTCAGCTGCAGTTCTGTCTTATTCAAAAGTAGGGACAGAGATTGATTTGTCTTGCATCTGGGAATTGCTGGAATAATATAGTTCCTACACCTTTTTGCCATTGGGGCTGATGTAAAGCCTTCTTTTATTTTTTCAAAAGCTACCTGAGCCTTGGTATTCCAGTTACATTTTCTAAAGGATTTTTGAAATAAAGCTGTGATGGTGAATTGTATGTGGCAGATTTTCATATTAGCATTCTGTAATAATTGGTGAAACCTACAAACCACTATATTTGTTTACTGAAGTTGGCATCTTCAAATCTAATATTACTCTTCATATTGTCTATACATAACCAACACCTATAAATAACAGAAAGACTTGTAGAATTCAGAAGGTTGTTTACATATGTGACGATGTGGGTTCTGGCTCCACACTCCCTTTGATGTTTGGGAACCCTTGAACCCAACACCGTCGATAATGTAACCGAGTGAGCTAGTCAATGGAGGCAAATTACTGAGCAAGGGGAAGGTAGAAAGTGCAAAAGTGCTTTTATTTAAAACAGTCAACAAAAACAAAAACAGTGTTCATAAATAGTGCAGGTCTTCACAATTCATTAAATAAATAATCCATAAAACGAACACGTGGGGGTTAAAACCATTGGAAAAAACAATCCTTAAAAACGAGAGGTTAAAATCTTTTTAGGAAGCAGTCTTAAAACCATCAACAAATACGGTGCTCTTCTGTTAGCGTCTCACCTGCTTATCCCGTATGGGCCAAGCAGCAGGCAAGACGCTCTCTACAGCTGCCCTCCTCAAACACACGCAAGACTGGAGACCTCCCGATCCCTGGCTTCGGTTTGGCTCTCATCCCAGCCTCGAGACTTGGAATCCTTGGTCTCCAGGACGCTCACACCAAGGACTGCCACTCCAAGCCTCCCGACTTCCGCTGCCTTTCTGCGGCCTTCTGCGGCTCGTCGCTTTCACCTTGGTCACTCCCGCTACCTGCTCGCTCAGCGGGAGCGACATCAACACAAACACGTGGGTGTCGGCCTAACACCCAGCTTCCATGCAGCTGTCCACGAGCCATTCGCCGCACGTCCGCCGCTCTTGCGGCTCTCTCCCTCTCACCGACCTGCTTCCTCTCCTTTCCTTTCCTTTTTCTCTCCGATCGTTTTTTTTCTTCCCGAACGTTTCTTTCTCTCCGAACGCTTCTTTCTCTCTCCCTAAAACCGACTCGCGCTTCTTTTAAAAACGTGAGGGGCCATCACAGCTGCAGCATTAGCCACGGGAGCAATCACGAATGTGGGCAGTTCCTCACCTGTGCACACGGTGAGAAACGCCCACATCGACGACTGCCCTGCGGCTCACTACAACATCGCCCCCCCTCACGAAGCCGCCTCGGGTGCGGTGATTATTTATTTAAAATCAATGGCCTTTTCTCCACGAGCTGTGGACCCATAACACCACAACATATAACAAAGAGGTTGTTTTGTCCTAGTCCTTACATCACATCCTTAGCATGTTATATGCAGTATGTGTTTCAAAGTCTTTTGAAAAATAATTGATTATATTTCATTGGATATTTTATGATTTTTTTAGGGTGGCAGAGGTCTGGGCAGATACACTTGAAATCATAACTGATAGATAACCAGGATTCAATCCATTCAACAAACTTTCATAATTGGTCAAAACCAAATATAGTAGTCAAGTGAGCTAACTTTGAATACTTGAACAAACTGTCCTTTTGGTAGATAGATAGATAGATAGATAGATAGTATCAGTCATGCAGGCATGGATAGAGTTTCATGGGTTCTGGAGACAAGAAGATTATAGGGAAGACATACATTTTGACACCATAGCTAACACATATTAGAGTGGAGCAGAATTCCACAAGGCAACTGATGTAATTTCTGATGTGATGTCTGAAGCCCAAATGCTTCTGGTCATCTGGTCAAATAAGCCTTTGCGCACTAAGAAGTCAGCATTCAGATTCAGACCAGCTAGAGACCAGGACAGAGCTCCTCCAATCTTTTACTATTTTTTAGTTTACCATTATTCTTTTCGTATGACACATACTTTTCATTCTTTGAACAGCATTATTAAACAGGGCAACCCCTTTAGAACCCCAGCACTCATTTGACTGTTGTCTTATTGTGTTTACAATAGACAGATAGATAGTACTTTACTTGTACCAAGAGAGAACTTATCTTTTTTACAGAAGCTCAAGGAATATTATAAAAAATGACAACAACAACCCACCACAAACACACAAGAATTAAAAAAAGGAGAAATTTCTGATTTGGAAGATGCTGTCAAAGTGAGACATTATAAGGACATATTGCCATTGGCATTAAGAAGCCCCATTAATGTTTCTTCATACACTTCTGATGAATGATTCATTGGCTAAATGTGCTTTAGCATTTATAATATAGCCCATCTACATCCACTACTTTCTCTAGTGGGTTGAGACTGCATCCCATAACTGACGCTACTTTCTTAATTAAGTTGTTGATTTGATGGGCCTCTCTTGAAGTGATGTTAATGGCCCTCTGTGTTGTTGTGGCAGGGTACCACCTTTGCACCAAAACTCCCCCAACTGGGTCCTGTACTCTGTTGCACCCCCTTGTCCCTATACCCTATTACATTATTCTTCTTAATAAAGAGCCTTTTTAAGTAAAGATGTGATAAAACAATCATTGAAACTTGTCAACCTTAAATAGTGCAGCGTCTGAAACCACTGATCATCTGAAAGCACTGATGTCTGCACAACAGTCCCATAGTGGCATGAAGACATTCATAGACACAGAGCACAACACAACATGAATAACATCATCAAAATGGAAACAAATAGTCCATAAACAATACATAGAAATAGATTCCAAATAAAGTCAAGATTAAAAGAATATTTCAAAACCTCCAAAGTGGTTCCACATGACTAGAGTAAACAGCAACTTTACAAATAACTACACAAAGACAATATTATTTGAGAAAGAAGAGAAAAATTAGGGAGCATACAGAATATAACAAAAAAGGTAAAATAATACAATTGACATTTTCAATTTAGAGATACAAGAGGCAAAGCTGCAGAGAATGAATAGGGCAAGAGACTTTCATGCAGACATGAGCTGCACATATTTGGTTATTCAAAATGTCTGCTGGTCTGCTCTTAAAAAAGAGATCTGTTGAAACCTGATATGAAAAACATCAGTAAGCTATTGATCATCAGAAACCAGCCAGCGTGGCACGATGGGTTACAAATGGGGCTTTGGGAATTGAACGATGCAGTCATGGATCCCATGTCTGGCTCTGTTACTCACACTAACCAAAACATGTGTCCTTCTTGGTATCCAGACTATGACGCTGACTTCAAATGCTTTTGGTGGTGAACACTCTGAGAGATGCCATCTGTAATAATGAAAAGCCCTCTAGGTTTCTGGTGATGCCACCAGTCTAGATTTTTTTTTTCACTTAATAAGGTCATTAGGCAAATATTAGCAGTGACACTGCTACTTTGTAATGCCTAACTTAAAAAAAATGAGTAGCAATTCCATCAATCCAAAAATGACAAGTAAACAACAGAACCCAGATGGAATTCCATATGTCCAAACCACGAATGGGGGGAAAAAATCATCCTTTGTTAGATGACTCGACAGCTGAAAGAAATAACACTCTGGCATACATTTACATTACAGCCACCATGGGAACATTACTTCAGCAAGGGGATTATATTGTGTGCTTTTAGGGTTTATTACAATTTAAGGATTACTCATTTTCAATGGCGTGTATATAAAACTTTTTGTGGAAACTTCACTCCATCCTCTTCAGCTCAGGTGACGGATTTTGCCATTATAACACATATATCACAGCTCGCTCCAGTTTGATGTGCTATAAATGCATTCCAAGATCCGTTTTCAGTCACTGTAAATTCCTAAATCCTCCAGATGTGCATTCTGCACTCTATGGAGCAGTCACATACTAACAAGGTACTGACATAAACAACCATGCATTAAAAACCTCATCTCATTTGGTCTGCCTGCAAAATAGTGAAATATAAGGCATGTAGCGGAACTAAGGGCTATAAGATGACACTCTACAGAGCATGGGTTATCCACCAGATGCCTTTGTTTCAGCTGAAACACTTAACAGTAATTTTCTGCCTGCACGCTTGTGCTTGTCAGATGTGCTGTCTTGTTGATCTTACGTTCTTCCACCTATCCATTTAGCAAACCTATTTTATCCATCTTTAGGGCTTCAGGGATATGAGTCTATTCTGAAAGTACAGTAGCTACAATGTCATTGTTAAATGGTGGTGCAAGTCAGTGTAGTTAGGCAAGTTCTACTGAGCAGGGACAGTGCTGCACAGGGCTACGTCATGCCAAAAGAAACATGGCCTGACAGGAATTATAAAAGTTTCCTTGGCTGTGTAACATAATAATCCTCACAGGGGTGGTAAAACCTGCGTGCGTGTGTGTGTTTGCATTTACACCAGTGGTTTAGGAACACTTGGTGCTGTTTCTGCCATGGCATATTCCTGGCTTATGTGTATTTTCTCTTTTTGCATTGTTGTTCATTTATTATTTTTTATATTTGTATGTCATGTCTATTATGTTTGTTCATTATTTAGTATTTATTTACTGTGTCTAATATGTGTTAAATATGTGCCATGTGTTCTGTAGTTGGAACTCTAAGAGGTGGGGCCTCCATGACGTCACAACTTTATATTCTTGTGGATGAGATGGCTCCTCTTAGATAGTCATTGAAAGTGGTTTGGAGCTATTTCAAGTATTGCATTATGAATTGAGGTTTTCTCCAGAGCAAAATACTGTAGTTGAAGCCTCTAAAACAAGCTAGAAAGCACACCAGACCACACCTGGTCTGCCCAGCAGAGGCAACTTTGACTTCAGCCAGGCTGCTAAGGCTACGTGCTGGCTTCAACTATTGCAGGCCCGAAAATACAGAGCTAGCAAAAATTATAAAAATTTCTAAATGTACACCTAGAGCCCTGAAAGGAAAAGGATGATCGTAAACCTTTGGCTAGTAAAAATTGGGTAAACGAAGAATCTTTATCAATAAATGATTTCTTTGCAGCAAAGTATATAATATAAAGATCATTTCAAAAGCACAAACAGGCACAAAAAGATTTGTCTAAAATGCAATTCAAAGCAAATAAATATATATAGTCTTATATAGACTTATATATAGTCCAGTCATCACAATCCTTGAAACAAGGCATTAAGTAATCTAAAATCAGCACATCCAACCATAAAAAGTGATGCTTACAAAACTCCGACAAATGATGAATGGTTCCCACTTCATCGGAGCTTGAAATCAGGGTGTTTCTGCCTCTTGGGGCTCCACCCATAAAGAAATATAGTTACATTTAAAAAGACAGCATATGAGGCGAAACACAAAAATAACCGGACTGGGCTTGGGGCTTTCCTGGAAAACCGTCTGGAGATCCCCTTCTACACGCCCTCTCAAACCACCGGCCAGCTACTGTATCTGTATTCTGTGAATAGCCCAGTCAGTATTTGCACAACAATTGTTACACGAGTTGCCGCGACAATGTCAGGTGAAAAAAGCGAACAGCGAGACAAGACAAGACAACGCTCCTGCGCACAATGCTTTTTCCGTAAAGCAGTTTTTGACGGACAAAAACATTCCTGCACTCGATCATCCTCCCTATTCGCCTCAGTTTAGCGCCCTGTGATTTTTACTTGTTCCTGAAACCCAAAAGTGACCTGAAGGGAACACATTTTTTTTTCAATGAATAAAGTGAAGACAGAAACAGCAAGCCTGTTGAAGAGCCTCAAGCAAGAAGACTTCCAGCACTGTTTCAGTCAATGGATGATACGTATGAAGCGGTGTAGAGATCAGGAGGGGGAGTATATAGATGGTGACAAAGTTCAGAATGCTGTAGGAATGTAAATAAATATTTTTGTTTTACCAATCCAGTTATTTTTGTGTCTCACCTCGTACTATTATAAAATCAATAGAAATAAACATTCAGAATCATTCAAAGTTAATAAAAACACTAATGAAACATAAAAACATATGTTCAATCAAAACTTATTGTTTTTGTTCTGTTTTGTTTGGCCATCTAGTTTTTTTTTTTTGTTCTTGCTCTGTTTATTGGATTTTGGCCATGGATAGTGTACTGGAACTTGTTTGTTTGGGATTGCCTTTTAGGCAAAATCTTTTTTGCTCTATTGAGCATTCTTTATTTTCTATTTTTAAATCTTAAATTTTATAAAGATTCAAAGCTGCCTTTGTTAACAAGCCAGATGTTTACGGACACCCTCTCCCTTACTGGACATTTGTGTGTATTTTAGGACTATTACAGACTATTTGAACTTTTAAAGTCCCCTTTCCATTTTAGCTTCATCTTAGGCTGAAGCCTGCAGGTAGCAGTTGAACGGCTGGCTGACTTTTGTGAACCTTTTTTTGACAGGCTTGTAAGCTCCAGGCCTGTTTTGTGGCTCTTTGCGGAGGCCTCCAACCCATTTTAGCATGCTTGAGACTCCTTTGCATAACACTAGATGTAAATAGAATCTTAGAATCTAGCGCATTTTTAATTGGAAGGACAAGGTATTGGCAAGAGCTCAACCTGCTGGTGAAAGTCAGCCAAGAATCATGCCGAGTCTGATATAAAAGCTATTTGTAACTAATAGAGACGGTAAAGAGGCTGGGAGTAGATCAGCCTCCCAAAGTACAGACAAGGTCATTGGTATCAATTTGACTTATTTCTTACTTTGTGTTCTTCTGCTGTTGAGTAACCCTCCATTATATATTTATTGTCGTAAACCCTTTAGATTTGGATAATTTCAACTTCTTATTCTTATTCTGGGTTTAGAGGCCTCTCTTCCACGTTATGGTGGATCTAATGTTTTCAGTTTTCCCTTTTTCCTGGAAGCATATCATAGACAGTGTTCCAGGATAGCCAATTATGTTCTGACAATCAATTAAACTAAGCTTCCAACATTACACAAGCACACAAAATTCTGTTAAAAGAAAAAAAAGGTCACTCACCCTTTATAAAAAAAATACTTGCAAAAGCTCTGAGAAACAAAATCAGTCATTATTTAATTTACTAAAGTAAGGAGATTCTTTAAAACTATGATTAATACATGTAAAATAATGTGTTCTTCTGTAAACAATTGTGAGGCTAAACAGAGTGAATAGCTCTCTTGAAATAACAACCTTTAAATGGCATCAGAAACAACAGACCCCCAACAATATCAAATCAACCTCCACAATATATAAATATTTAAATAACAAAAGGGTTAAGTACATTATAAGATATTTATTATATAAAACAATTAAACAATAATACAAAAGAAAGTTGTCATATGTATCAGCCAAGTGCATTGTGTGGATAATGCTTTATTCTCATATGTCTCCTTGGGAAAAGGTTCTAAATAAAGAATAATAATAAATGACAGACGAGATGCATGTTGACAGAAAGAGACAGAAGTTTAACAGAAGACAAATGTGTGAAGAGCATACAGTACTGTTAATGTAATAGTGACAGTAGTTGGAAAATAAAAGTGACTAATCAGGATACAATGACAACATGTTCAGCAAATCGTGTTACTTTTCCATATTTATAACAGTAGAAAATACATTTTCTTTCCATGACAAATAGACTTGACCATCATATAATTTTTCCGTTTTTGAATTATAACATACATTACAATATTCTTAAAAGCTGCTATTGAATGACAATTTCACATTTTCATCCTCTCCAGTAATTTACCAGCTTCATTAATTACATTTTGTTCCTAAAATCCAACTTCAGGCTTAGCCTGGAGTAATCTTATCAGCTCCACTAGGAGGACTAGGATTAAAAACAGATTTATTATTATGTATGACCAGACCACCACAAGTCCATCACTAGGTACATTGGCTTTGCTGATCTACTCACATGAGGAGGGATAAACTGTATTGAATTTTCAGAATATTTACACCACATGTATGCAGTAAAGTTAACAAAGCCACACAATTGACACTTGCTAAAGAGATTCATTGTTTAATGGTGCTCAGTCCTCATCTTCTGTTATCTTACCTATGGCGCACACCTCAAAACAATCGAGTTCTTCTTCTCTGTTAGCCTGTCTCATTTGCTTCAAGTTTCCACATTTCCTGTATCATTAATACTGTAGGTTGATGTTTTCTCTCTCGAATGTCCTGATTTCCCACTAAGCTTTGATTCATTATCTGTTTTTACCTGGGTTCTACATGTTATAATTCTATGTACATTATTATAACATTATCTTCTTCTTTGTCCTTCGGTTGCTCTCATTAGGGGTCACAATAGCGGACCCATATTTTCCAGTCGTCTGCATCATGCTTTGTCACACACAATACCTGCACGTTGTCTCTCACCTCATCCATAAACCTTCTCTTAGGCCTTCTTCTTTTCCTCCTGCCTGGCAGCTCTATCCTTAGCATCCTTCTCCCAATATACTCAGCATCTCTCCTTTGCACATGTCCAAACCAATGCAATCTCGCCTCTCTGACTTTGTCTCCCAACTATCCAACTTGAGCTGACCCTCTCATGTACTCATTTCTAATCCTATCCATCCTCGTGGCACCCAGTGCAAATCTTAGCATCTTTAACTCTGCTACCTCCAGCTCTGTCTCCTGCTTTCTGGTCAGTGCAACCGTCTCCAGCCCATATAACATAGCTGGTCTCACTATCGTCCTGTAGACCTTCCCTTTCGCTCTTGCTGATACCCGTCTGTCACAAATTACTCCTGACACTCTTCTCCACGCATTCCACCCTGCCTGCACTCTCTTTTTCACCTCTCTTCCACAATCCCCATTACTCTGTACTGTTGATCCCAAGTATTTAAAGTCATTCACCTTCGCCAACTCTACTCCCTGCATCCTCACCATTCCTCTGACCTCCCTGTCACTTACACACATGTATTCTGTCTAGTTCTTACTTCATTCCTTGTTGTTGTGCTACTAATAAAAAATGGAACAGTTTTAAATTTTTTTATGGGTGCAACCATGTTGAGTTGGCGGTTGTTATGACTTGGTGTTGATTGCTACAGAGCATGTCTCAGGAGATACTGTAATTAATGTAACTCATGCAATAATGTAAAAACCGCCGCATCAGTCATGTCTTTATCAACATAAAAAAAAATCATCATGTGCACATGACTTTTGCTAATCTGATTTTCTGTTTTTTAGCTATTACTTCATTGCAATTTTTGATTAATGACTTGGCACAGTTGAAAGATAGTGCTGCTTTTCTGGTTTTAAATCTCTGCTTGTTTAATGTTTTCCTGTCCTGGTCATCCCTTTACACCTCGGTGACCTTTCCTGTTAGGATTTACTCTATGAAAAGAAAAAATCCTATTGGAATTACCAAGAAATGCTTCACAAATTTGGTAATTTCACAGTACCATAACATGTAGTTCCATCTTTCACACTGTGAACTGTGATAACTGTGTTTTGTGCTCTATACTGAGGTACTGTGTAATAAAACACCCTGTATATGAATCTGGGACTATCTTTGTGCATTCCTATTTATTTGGGGTTTGGGGCTCTCTGGTGCCCCCTAGCCTTCACAATACATAAAAGAAACATGATAAAGTGACTGCTTTTATAATTATTTCTACATTTAACTCTGGTAAAAAGGTTTTAGAATATCTCATTCATATTCTCTTAACAATTTGTAAATAAATAAGTGATATAGTATAGTATATATATTATAGTATAGGGTTGCATATGGGAAGTTGGCCATTAAACAAAAAGAAGTGGGAATTCAGGGTGTACGTCTGCAGATGATACCAAACCAGGTGGAATGGCAGCTAATCTAGAATCAGCTTAACCATTACAAAAGAACTTGAACAGCACACAGGCTTGGGCAGATTTGTGGCAGAATATTTTTTTAATGTAAGTAAATGTAAAATATTACACGTAGGAATTAGACATTTTATATCTGAATACACAAAGGGAGGTCTGAAACTTGAAAGTACACCTTATGAGGATGATTTAGGGGTCATAGTGAACTTGTCACTATTTGCTTGCAGACGGTGTTCAGAAGCCAATAAGAAGGCTAACAGAATGTTAGCACAATGTGTGGAGTACAAGACAAAGGAGGTTCTGCTCAAGCTTTACAGTGTAACACATTGGTGAGGCCTCATCTGGATCACTTACAGTTTCGGTCTCTGAGGTATAATAAAGATATAGCAGTGCTGGACAAAGTCCAGAGAAGAGCAACCAGGCTGATTCCAGAGTGCGAGGTATGAGAGTTATGAGGAGAGATTAAAGTATTTGAACCTTTTCAGTTTAACAAGCAGAGTTTAAGAGATGGCATGACGAAAGTGTTTAAAATTATGAAAGGAATTAGTACAGTGGATCCAGGCTGTTACTTTAAAATGAGTTCAAAAAGAACACGGAAAAAGTTAGAAACTTGGTAAGGGAATTTTTTTTTTTACTAAAGTTAGAAAGTTTTTCTTCACACAGAAAACCATAAACACATGGAGTAAATTACCAGGTAGTGCATAGGATTTTTTTGTTTTGTTTTTTTTTTTGTTTTTTCGGCTTTAGCCAAACTGCTTGGGGTCAATTGTCGTCCCGTCTTCCATCTCACACACACAGTCATCTCTTGGATCCCTAGGAAGGATGCCACCTTGACTGAACCCACTCCTCTACATAAACAGTAGGCATGAACCACCCCTCTAGCCCCATTCACTTGCTCTAACATGGGATCCTTGACCGCGCTGACCTCTCTTTCAACCAGCTGGCTTGTTCACTCTCTCCCACTGCCCCCAATTCCGCACTCTCATTCTGCAAGTCTCTTTCATTTTTTTTTCTTTTTTGTCTCTCCTCTCCTGTGGCGACCCATATTTATTTGGCTCCGTGGGCGCAGCGGCAAAATCACGCACCACGGGAAGCCGATTAAGCAATTGAGAATGATTGCACCCTCACATGCAGGTGTGACTCACCTCAATTACCTCATTAACTCCCCACTGCTGAACGATCACACCCACAGAGACTGACACGGCCAAATGGATTATTTAAAAACTGGCCTTTCATTCAGAACCATGGACCTGCTACATCACAATGTTGCCTAATGGATTGACCGGCTCTGCTTTCTAGAAAAGTATCACATCTGGTTGATTTTTGCCTTTCATCCATTACTGTCATGCACCCTGCAACCCTGATTTGGATCATGTGGATTTGTAAACAGATGGATGATATTGTTTCAGTCACTCTACTGGTAAGACATATTAACTGAGATGCTAATATGATATCTTTTGTTTAAGGGTTTCCAAGTGTTTTTGTATAGGAAAATTAAATGCATAAAAGCAAATTTTTGAGATCTCTATTATATATAACCCATTTTAAGAACCCAATAATGTTAAAAAATACACATCAATCAGAGAACAAGAAATCACTGAGGAGCTGAAAACAAAATAAAATTGAGAAGCCATAAACCAAATCTAGTACTATGGCCTACTTGTGTTAATAGGCTAACTGCCACTAAATAATATTGAGATGTAGTTTATGTATCGAGGGATAACACACTGTAAAATTGTTGCACCTTTGTAGAGTCATATCCATGACGTCAGTGGCAAATGAAGCATCCCAATGGTATTGCTTAAATTAGAAGGTAATCAAAATAAACTTTGTCAAAATAACTCAAAATGAAAAATAAATCACTAAAATATAATCGATCTGTAAAAATCTTGAAGTACTTGAAGTACAGTAAAACCTACATACAAAGTGCTTATTACTAAAATGTACAGTTCTGCTTGTTTATCTTCTGTCCTGCAATCATATTCTCAAAATACTGGCCTCTCTTTCTTCCACCAGTTGAACCCTTGCCACTATCTCCTCTCATGACTCCATGCTTGCTGTAACAGTGAAGATGAAACAATTTTATACCTCTAAGATCAAGACCATTCCACGGCAACCCAGAAACAACGCCTTGGGTCATACATGTCATTTAGAAGCCCTGTGTCTTAAATCTAGGGATTCCTCAGGTGGCCTCAGGAGCTCCTGCACTTCTAAAGCCCAACTATCACTTAAAGGTGAACAGGCATTCCCCTGATCACTTGTCTTTATCAACTGCAGGTAAAAAAAAATTAATAAAGTACTCCCTGCTGACCTTTAAAGAACCTGTGAAACACCCCTGAATTGCTGGTTGTGCCCCACTATCATTTACCTAAATCTGTCCAGCTGGGATGATTTTCCCCAAGGCCCTTTACAAGCTGTTTGCATTAAGTGATGACTGTTACCACTGAACAACATCAGAATCCTGTATGGTCTTCTGCCTGTCCAGTAGCACCTTCTGCAAGATGTAATTCAGGCCACTACCTCAACTATTAATATGAATGCTTATATTTGTTTTATTGGTCAATCAATGCCGGCCTGTAGTGAAAACACTTTCCTTTCTTCTGTATTGATGTTTTCCTGTGCTTGGTAATCTGATATATATTATCCTTCTGGCCTTTCTTAAAAATACCCCAGATTTCACCCCAAAACACTTGAGGAAGCATCATAAAAATAATCTTAGGCCTTCCTCAGATCAAGGATACAGAAGTAGTGGTTTTACTATAAAGTCTTCTTGGGTTGTAAAGTTTTTGACACCATCCATGGAAAATGTACTTCATTCTACTTTTACCCTTGGTTATAGCAATTTAATTTGCACAGATCTGGGGCCTCATGTATAAACGGTGCGTATGCACAAAAATGTTGCATACTCCCGTTTCCACACTCAAATCGTGATGCATAAAACCTAAACTTGGCGTAAAGCCATGCACATTTTCATGCCAGCTAAATGCTTGGCATATGCAAGTTCTCCGATCGGTTTTGCAAACTGGCGGCACCCAGCGTCAAAGCAGTGCTTTTGTTTCAGTGTGGTTTCCCTTTGTTTTTTAGATCCACATCCCTGACGGGGCTTTATCAAATACACTGAAATTAACTGCATATTATTTTAGTTTAACATATCTGATTGTAATTAACCTGTAATCAATACAATGGTCCACGGAATGGCCAAACTATTCCAAATACCATAGCTGCTTTAGTGTTGTTACTCTCACTGCACCTTCTTCTTTTTTCAGCTGCTCCTTTTAGGGGTTGCCACAGCAGATCATCTTTTTCCATATGACTCTCACTGCACCAGTCAGAGTATTTATCCCACTGTATCTGAGAGTGGAATCACAGCTCTACAGCAGCTGATCGGAAGGAGAATTATCAGTATACAGCATCAAGCACACGCTGCCTCAGCCATGCTGCCTATTTGAACTGGTCTCATATGACAAATGCTTCAGAGCCTTTCCTGTACTGACCTTGCAGTTCAGAAACAGCTTCATCCCAAGAACTATAAACGCACTCAATCAATCCATCAAGTGCTCCTTGTAGAACTGTTTGTACTTATAAGTACAATTACCTCACTGTAAACTTGCGATACAGTTATAATATTACACAACCCGTGCTACTTTATAAAGCGTGTATTTACATATGATGACTATATCATTTTTAAGATGAAATGCAGCAAAATATGTTTATTACATTATACACATAAAATGTTAACATTATATAAATAATCTATATTGGTAATAATTAAACATGTGAGGACATGGTGTTGCAGCGCTAGTTATTTTGTTTTCTTATTGTGACTTTTATTTTTCTATTCTTTATTATGTAAAGCACTTTGAGCTACTGTTTGTATGAAAATGTGCTATATAAATAAATGTTGTTGTTATGACAAGCTATTGATGAGCTGGTGCCTCGTTCAGTGATTCTTCCTGCCTTGCGCTGTATTCTTGCTGGTGCTGGCACCACATTGGGAGGATAGATGGATAGAATAATTAAACACATACTACGAAGATATTTCAATGATCCTTAAAAGTTTTGAAGAATCTAAGTTCTAAGCTTACAGATGGCTTAAAGTCTATTACAGAGCTGATTGTATGGTGATTGGTTACTTGGAGAAAGAAAAGGAAGGACAGGAATTGGGAGTTAGTAAGTTTGAAAGAGACAGTACTGCCCTTATTTCATTGAAGGTCGCACATGGTGCAGCAAGCATCTTGTGGGAGGCGGGGACAATCACTGCGTCACCATGTTCCCATGTTTAATACATGCTTTAACTCATATCATCATAAAAATGATAACAAGTAAACATCTCAGTATTTAAATTATTCAGAGAACTCTAATATCACAAATGTAATGGTTTCTGTGTCCTGTCGAAGGAAAAGAAAACCTGTTTAAGAAGCACATAGTGATTCACACACATTGAGCACATAGAATAACACATATAAACAAATCATTTAACATGCTTCATTTAGTTACAATGGGATTTGAGAAATTAGTAAATTAAAGATTTTAAGATGAAGTTTATATGTTCTACCTTTATGACAAAATAAACTATACGTGTAAATAAGTGGAAATTTCGAGATTAAAGTTCTGTGCTTTTTTTCCCACTGTGTGCCTATTTTTTTTTTCTATTCTCTGTACCCTGATAAGCTTTCATATAACACTCAGACGGTGGGCTACGACTCGCCTTTTCACGGTGACTTTGATATCTGACAACTTCTTTTTTATTTCAGGCACTGTGCGACTTTGTGAACTTGAGCTTTCGAGTTTCTCTGACACTCTATGTCACTCGATCAGCTTCCTTTTGTTGTTATACCACTGTTTAAACCAACAAATAGTATGTTTTTCCTTACCTCCACTTGGTATTCGCTGAAATTCTTCTATTTTCCCCTGTGCTTTTGACATTGCCTTTTCACACAACGCTGAGCTTAAGGGCTATTTATATTGATGTGCATATTCAAAAAGGCATAATTCTGGGAGGAGTTTGGGGAGTGGCAGCAAGCGCGTGCATGTGCGTTACTTTTCACACTAACCAGGATTTATGGAGTGGAAGAACGTGGAAGTTGGCGAACGCACAGATTTATGCATCTAGATTTTTTTGTGCGTACAAACATTTCTGCTATGCATGAGGACCCTGGTGTTAAAGGTGTTGACAAGAACTTTCGTTGACTGATAACATCACTAGAGTCCAAAGTAGCACTTACAATGTCCATTTCCCCAATCTGCTGTTCTTACCATTTCTTCTTTCATCTCTCTTAAATGATGAAAGAACTACCAACTATTTTGTTCTTGGTCACACACACAAAGACACAAACACACAAATATCTATATAAGTAAAATTGTAGATATTTGGATGTCTGTTTGTTCACTAATCATGCAAAAATGGCTGAACTGACTTTCATGAAATTTTGTATATGCCTTGCTGGTTGGCCCAAGTTCAAATTTAGGGTATATGTCATTTCAAAGAGTGGGCAGCCCAGAAAGCAGTGTTAACGTAGGGACTACAATTCCCATCAAGTATCAGGAGTATGCTACAGTTGATGGAGAACATCAGCAGCAGCAAGCAGAAAGTTTTCTACTAGGTAAGCACAACCTTAATGATTTCAGGTATGTGTTGCGGTTCCTTCTCAACCAATCTGGGTCACGGAGTATGTCTATTTTTCTCATTGGGGGTTTTGTTTGGCCATGTTGAATTTCCAAAAAAATGTTTTTCCACATGTACTTATACTGGCAATGCCAGGTACTTTGGCTGTAATAAGTATATAAACTTGATTATTTTCAAAAAATTGGGCAAATAGGATTGGCAAGGTTTTTCGAGGTGAATTGCCTTTTCTCTTTGAAATTGTTGTAATATTCTCAAAATGTAATTTCTAACTGCAGCTTAGATCACAGCTGAATGAAACAAGAAGGACATTATAATTCACAAACAGGAGAAATGTCAAAAAACCTTGGCAGCGACTTGATTACCATATATACTCAGATTTATGCTCTCCCGCGTATAAGTCGGCTTGATTTTATCATATAATTTCTGGTATTTTATAATGTTGGTCGTATAAGTCGAATGCATACTATTGGTCCAAGAGATTATGATATGCCAACGCCCACCTGAGAGAATAACCACGGAGCACAATGCCTTTTTTTTATATGTATTGTGCCTACGTGACCACACGGTTATACCAAAACTATTCCGAAGTGATGTTTGCACTTTTTTGTGTTTTTTGTATCTCACAAGTTCATACACCTTTATCATAGGAGCATCCCTTATTTATGATGGAGCATTCAATCAGAAGAAAATATGAAGCTGGTTTTAAATTAAAAGTCATTGAAGTGGTGAAAGATATTAGTAACTGCACTGTTACAACAAAATTCGATGTGTCTGAGAATCTGGTGCGAGACTGAAGGAAGCAAGAAGATTTTAAAAAATGTTTTTTTATTTTTGAACGGGCGTATAAGTCGGAGTCTGATTTTATGATCGATTTTTTGGGTTTCAAGACCTGACTTATACACGAGTATATACGGTAAACCATAACAGAACTATATACTGTTTCCCTTTTTGGATTGTCTCCTTTGAAGCCAGATATACCTTAAAGTTCTTGAATAAAGAACATCAATGGACAGATAATACAGTACTAATTCTGATTAGCTGGATAACTTAATGAATGCATAAATTACAAAATAAGAATCTCATTCTTAATGATATCACCTAAATTTGTATGTCTCTAATCTTCTTTTAATTTTTTCAGCATGGGAATACCTTTTTATGCTGATGTTACCTTGAGTAACCGGCTCACATGCATTGATAGCAACGACTTTACCATTTGCATGTACCTATTTTAAAGCAATGCAGTTTTACTGGTTAAAATACTGTGAGTCTTCACACATCTCCATTCAACTAAATTTGCTAATGCACTATATTAACACTGACATGAATATTCAACTTGAACTGATCATCCTCCATAATTTAGGGTTATTTTGGTTGTATTCTAGCCTGTCTGGCTAGAAATGACTAGTGTTTACCAAGCCTTAGGTATGGAGAGCTGCCAAAGACAGGATTTACACTGGTTCTCTGCTCTGCGTCTGTTTCCTATTAGGACATTATTTTTCATTCCATAGTTCAAAGAACTTTAGTCTGGAAAAAGATCTAATTAGCTATTCTTGATTAGAAGTTGTCTATATTTGCATTGTTCTGATAGCTTTTACTTTTGAATGTTAATAAAATGTTTTCTTCATTGATAGTTTTTAATTTTATTATTATTGGAACTATGAACAAAAACAACACTTACATGATGTACAGGATTTCATTTAGCATTCTACAATTTTTAAGTTGTCAGTTATATGTTTGTTTAATATTACAGTGCTACCCCATTCTGTCAATATTGTAGCTTTAAAATAACACCTGTTGTTTAAGCGTCACACCCAGTTAAAGAAGGACAAGGTACTTCAATGATTGGTAGGGGAATACAATAACGTATGGACAGGAAATCCTACTGCATGTTCCAAGTCCTCTGCTGTTTGAATACAGCTTTATAATGTTTTTCTTGTAACTCACTCTTATTTAGAACTCAGTAAGCTAAGCCATTTCATATTTTTTTCTGAAACAGAACATCGATGTAAGTTTTTTAATGGTGCAAACACACATGCAGGTTTGTTATCTTCAGTATCTGAATAAACTGAAGTTTTCATTTTCTTCTTCACATTTGCCAGCTTGCCCATTGCTTTATACTGCCTAAGTGGTCAGAGTAAGAAACATTTACATTTGGTGTTTGTATGCATGTTTGTCTGTGGATCACCCTCTGGGCTCATCTGAGGTATGTACACCTGCCTTGGGTTGAGAGGGGGCGCTGGCACTTACTATGTCCTCTTCTGTTCCCTCCACAGTACCGAGAAGATGACCAGTGAATACATTTGATTCTGTCCATTCTGCCCCCCATGAATCCTTTGGCTACCAGAAGGTGGCGTCAATCTGTGAAACAAGCACTCTGTAGGATGGAGCTCCTACATGCCAAAAAAAGTGTTAATAAGGTTAAAAAAATCAATAAACAGGTCAGTAAATAAGCCAATAAAATCAAAGGTAAAATTGATGTATATAAACAGTCAGGATCCATTCTTATAACCACAAGCCTCCATGCATTGCTCAAACATTTTTCGTCCACTCCGCAGCAACTGAAGCCCCCACTGTGCCATGATCCTGACTGTCCTCCAGATTTTACCTTCCTTCCTCTCTTTTAGAATCAGCTCAGTGCATCATTCTACCTTGTCGCCCCAGTTCTACCCTTCATGGATCTTTCAGTTTGGCTGAGACGCCAACCACTGCAGTTCCTCTCCCCTACTCTCATTCCATATTGACTACTCAAGTCATCAGATCTTTTTTCTAAAGAGTATTTGAAGGATGAAGTGAAGCATAGCATTTGACTAGACAACTATCATCAACCTATTGCTCTGTTTAAGTCAGGCTGCTATTAAAGCAAATAGGGATGGCTCTGCCCCTCCTGTCAATTCCTGGACATCTTCCAGGTCTGGGTGGCCTCACTAGTTTTCATGCTAAAAATAAATATGGATAAGTAAAGTCATTTAGATGAAGCTAAAGAAGCGTCCAGGGGTGAAATAATATTAAGAAAATATATTTTTCAAAAGATGCAATTACATTATTAAATCACTCCTGCTAAACTTGGTCAGCAGTGAGCTGCTCAACCATTTAATTTAAGGACTGAGGGGTAATCTCAGCATGTCCAAGAGCTACTGTGAAAAGTAACACTGAATGCTTGTGTCAGTAGTGAAATTGTCTGATTCCAAAAGTATCATTTCCCTCTCTGAACATATTCCCAATGAAAAGATGCTTCCCATTATTTTCTAATATAGCTATAAATTTATTAAAACACACCAAAAGTTACAAAATCACAGCAAAAAGGAACAGTTCACAGAGTTGTTGAAAACAGTAAATGCATGAAATAAAATGAATCCTAGATAAGATGTAAAATCCTTAAAAATGAAACAGATATATACATGTGCTAGGGCCGCTGCTATTTTTAATATATATGAATGATTTAGTTAAGAATATAAGTAACAAGCTGGTTAAGTTTGCAGATGATACCAAGATAGGTGGATTACCAGATAATTTGGAATCTGTTATATCATTACAAAACGACTTGGATAGCATACAGGCTTGGGCAGATTCATGGCAGATGAAATTTAATGTTAGTAAATGTAAAGTGTTACAAATAGGAAGTAAAAATGTTAGGTTTGAATACACAATGGGCAGTCGGAAAATCGAGAGTACACCTTATGAGAAGGATTTAGGAGTCATAGTGGACTGTAAGCTATCGACTTCCCGATAGTGTTCAGAAGCCATTAAGAAGGCTAAAAGAATGTTAGGTTATATAGCACTGTGATGTGTGGATTACAAGTCCAAGGAGGTTATGCTCAACCTTTATAATGCACTGGTGAGGCCTCATCTTGAGTACTGTGTGCAGTTTTGGTCTCCAGGCTACAAAAAGGACATAGCAGTACTAGAAAAGGTCCAGAGAAGAGTGACTAGGCTGATTCCAGGGCTACAGGGGTTGAATTATGAGGAAAGATTAAAACAGCTGAGCCTTCACAGTTTAAGCAAAAAAAGATTAAGAGGTGACATGATTGAAGTGTCTAAAATTATGAAGGGAATTAGTACAGTGGATCGAGACTTGTATTTTAAAATGAGTTCATCAAGAACACGGGGACACAGTTGGAAACTTGTCAGAGTAAATTTCGCACAAACAGTAGGAAGTTTTTCTTTACACAAAGAACGATAGACACTTGGAATAAGCTACCAAGTAGTGTGGTAGATAGTAAGACGTTAGGTATTTTTAAAACTCAATTTGATATTTTTTGGAAGAAATAAGTGAATTGGACTGGTGATTTTTGTTGAGCTGAACTTCCTGTTCTCATCTAGCTTGTTCTAATGTGTACTCGGACAGGTAATTCCATCCATCCATTTTCCAACCCACTGAATCTGAACACAGGGTCACAGGGGTCTGCTGGAGTCAATCCCAGCCAACACAGGGCAGGAACCAATCCCGGGCAGGGTGCCAACCCACCGCAGGACACACACAAAAACCAAGCACACACTAGGGCCAATTTACAACCGCCAATCCACCTAACCTGCATGTCTTTGGACTGTGGGAGGAAACCGGAGCGCCTGGAGGAAACCCACACAGACACGGGGAGAACATTCAAACTCCACGCAGGGAAGTGAACCCGGGTCTCCTAACTGTGAGGCAGCAGCGCTACCACTGCGCCACCCTGCCGCCACAGGTTATTCCAATAAATGAAAAAGTAAACAAAAAAAAACTTTCCATCTATAATAATCCTTGATTCTAAAAAGTATGGGCAGTCCTTGGGTTATGAGCTAGTACTGTTCCTTGCACTGAAAATGATTGTTAATGGAAAAATATGCAAAAATTCATAGTACTTTATTACCAGTGTAACAGAAAAGATGTTTCAAACTTATTAATAAAAGACCTGTGAAATAATATTAATGTATTTTAAATCACAAAACACAAGTAATTTTAATTATGAAAGACCACAGGTTTTTACAGTATGCTTACCCCATGGCTTAAACATCCTACAATTTTTGATTAGCACAGTACCTCACAGAGTTGGAAAAGATGTATTGATGGCACAGAAAATCGCCACTTAGCTGACAATTGGTCCCTCAGTTGAGAAGTACTGTCTTTGGTGAGGGACTGCTCAGAGCATCATCTCCCCTTCCCAACAGCTGTATTCCCTAAGATGACATGCTAGGGATGTACGTAGGATGCTGAGAATTATAAGTAGTGGTGTGTACAGCTCAGATACTGTAAATTGCCTGCTATCAATCAAAGTGATTACCTGTGGCAGATCTTATTGTGTATTGCATTGTGTGCATTCAGTGACAAGTATGCATAAAAAGCACAAAATAAATAAAAATAATGACAAAATGTGTATTGTACTGTAGTATTCCACACTGTTAGTGATATCTGGTATGTATTTATCTGCATTAAAACTATTACTCTTCCATTAGAAGTAAGAAAAAGTCATTAGATTAAAGTTAATTGAAATTCAGTTCAAAAGTAAACTTTTGGAGTTTGGTGTGATTGTTCATATCTGTGGACTTGCTGTATGTCAAAACAGGCATATCCCAAGACTTATCTTGAATTTGTATGAAAAGAAAACGCAATGTGAACTGCACATGCCGGTCATGGTTTACATCCAAAAAATGCTATGTTTGAGTCAGGGCTCCTCCTTTGGCTTATGTTAAAATTCCTTTTGCATGTTTTTGTATGCATTTTTAATTCTGTGATTACCATAATTTATGTTAATATTATTTATTTTTATCAAATTATGTATTCTATATCAATTTAGTTTCCATATCAGTAATTTTGTTTACCTATGTTCCTTGTATTTTGTGGGTGAACCTTCAAGTGAAAGGGCCACCAGTACGTCACTGCTAAGGACCACCCACAGCCTTCTAAGGCAGGCTGGGTGTGCATGTTGGATCTTCTCTGTGAGTTTTGCTTTGTTTTTTGGATTTACTGATTTTTTTTTTACTCTTTTTGCCTCTGTTTAAGGGTTTTGGTTTAGATTTTTGTTCTGGGACATGTTTGCTTTCAGATTGCTCTGGTAGCAGCTCTTTTTGCCTTTAGTTAATTACTTATTTTGCTCTTTTGAGCTTTTTGTTATCTTTTGTTAAACATTTTTCTATAAAGAATCTTGTTTTGGATCTGTCATGACCTGGGCCTCATGCATAACGCCGTGCGTAGAATTCACACTATAACATGACAAAAGCGGAAATGTGCTCACACACAAAAAAATCCAGATGCATAAATCTGTGCGTTCGCCAACTTACACGTTCTTCCGCTCTATAAATCCTGGTCAGTGTGAAAAGTAACGCTTGTGTACACACCTGCTGTCGTGCCCCATCTCCTCCCAGAATTACGCCTCTTTGTATATACTAATCAATATAAAAAGCCCTTAAGCTCAGCGTTCTGTGAAAAGGCAATGGCAAAAGCATGGGGGAATAGAAGAATTTCAGCGAATACCAACTGGAGGCAAGGAAAAACATACTATTTGTTGGTTTAAACAGTGGTATAAACAACAAAAGGAAGTTGATCGAGTGAAAGCTCAAGTTCACAAAGTCGCACAGTGCCAAAATAAAAAAGAAGTTGTCAGATATCAAAGTCGCCGTGAAGAGGCAAGTAGTAGCCCACCATCTGAGTGTCATATGAAAGCTTATTAGGGTACAGAGAAATAAAATAGACACACAGTGGGGAAAAAAGCCTGAAATGTCAACTTTAATCTCTAAATTTCCACTTTAATCACATACTTTATTTTGTCATTAAAGTACAGTAGAATATCATAAACTTAATCTTAAAATCGTTTAATTTACTAGTTTCTCAAATCCCATCGTAACTAAAGTAGCACGTTAAATGCTTAGTTTTGTATTTGATCTTCTATGTGCTCTATGTGTGTGAATCACTACGTGATTCTTAAACAGGCTTTCTCTTCCTCCGACAGGACACAGAATCCATTTCATTCGTAATATTACAGCTCTCTGAATAATTAAAATACTGAGATGTATACTTGATATCATTTTCATGATGATAGGAGTTAAAGCATGTTATTAAACATGGAAACACAGTGGCGCAGTGATTGTTCATGTCTCACTTAGGATGGTTGCTTTGCCACGCGTGACCTTTGATGAAATAATTTATTGCAGCAGTACCGTCTCTTTCAAACTTACTAACTCACAATTCTTGTCCTTACTTTTCTTTCTCCAAATACCCAATCGTCACACAATCAGCTCTGTAATAGACGTTAAGCCATCTGTAAGCTTAGAACGCTGATTCTTCAAAACTTTTAAAGAACATTGAAATATCTTCGTAATGTTTAATTATTCCATCCATCTATCCTTGTGCCAGCCCCAGCAAGAATACAACAAGAGGCAGGAACAATCTGTGAACGCAGTGCCAGCTCACATGTTTAATTATTAACAATGTAGATTATTTAAATGAAGTTAAAGTTTGATTTGTATAATATAATAAACATATTTTGCTGCATTTCATCTTAACAATGATATTGTCATCATATGTAAATATGTGCATTATAAAGTGGCTCAGGTTGTGCAACATTATAACTGTATCTCAAGTTTACAATGAGGTAATTGTACTTATAAGTACAAAGCGTTCTACAAGTAGCAATTGATGGACTGATTGATTGCGTTTATAGTTCTTGAAATGAAACTGTTTCTGAAATGCGAGGTCAGTACAGGAAAGGCTCTGAAGCGTTTGTCGTATGAAAGCAGTTCAATAGACAGCATGGCTGAGGCAGCGTGTGCTTGATGCTGTATATCGATAATTCTCGTTCCAGTCAGCTGCTGTAGAGCTGTGATTCCCCACTCAGATACAGTAATACAGATACAGATAAATACTCTGAGTGGTGCAGTGAGAGTAGTAATTAAAAAGATGATCTGCTGTGGCAACCCCTAATGGGAGCAGGTAAAAGAAGGTGCAGTGAGAGTAACAATGCAAAAGCAGCTATGGTATTTAGAATAGGTTGACCATTCTGTGGACCATTATATTGTTACAGGTGTGATGAAGTTATTTCACAAACAAAATCTAAAGAGTTGGGGATTTGCCCCATATATTGCTTTGGATGCAAAGACTGCCTCCAAAGCGCACGTGTGTGACATGACCCCCACTCAACCCAGACCCATCAGGCCGGGCGACCAGAACCAAGAGGTCATGGATCCTGGAGAGAGCACCAGTGTTGGCCTGAAGAGAACCTCGACGATAAGTGGCCTTGAACTTTCCAGAAACCACCTAGTGACACGCGGATTAGACTCCCGATTCAGGGCCATCCACTGCAAGGCAGCATGGTCCATCACCAGAGTAAATTCCTGTCCCAACAGGTAATAACAGAGTTGAGTCACAGCCCACTTAATAGCTAAAGCCTCCCGTTCCACCACCGCATACCTGGTCTCCCTATCCAACAATTTCCAGCTGAGGTACATCACAGGGTGTTCAACACCATCGATGCATTGGCTCAACACGGCACCCAATCCTGTGTCCGATGCATCGGTCTGTAGAATAAAAGGACAAGAAAAGTTAGGAGTAGACAAAACCGGTGCTGATGTAAGGGCCAATTTTAAGTCACAAAATGCGGTTTCAACAGAATCACCCAACACCATTTTTACATGAGCCCTTTTCTTTGTCGGAAAACTGAGGAACAAATCCCAAGAAAGCTTCCACCTGCCTCTTAGTAATTGGACGGGGTCATTTAACAATGGCATCAATCTTGGAACACTGTGGTTGGACCAAACCACCACCCAACAGATAGCCTAAATATTTGGCTTCAGTCATCCCAAAGAAACACTTCTTTGGGTTGATACATAGCCTGGCTTGAGCTAGTGTGGGTAGAACGGCCACCACCTGCTGTACATGATCCTCCCATGTGCAGGAAAAGATAACCACGTTATCCAGATAGGCGGCACTGTAGGCAATGTGGGGCCGTAACAGTGTATCCACCAGACTTTGAAAAGTCGCTGGTGCCCCGTGCAAACCAAAGGGAAGGACCTGGTACTGCCAGTGTCCACTAGGGGTACTGAAGGCGGTTTTGTCTTTAGCGGTTGCAGTCAAAGGGAATTTGCCAGTACCCTTTCGTTATATCAAGTGTAGTTAGATTGTGGGCGTTTCCCAGCCTCTCGAGGAGATCGTCCACGCAAGGCATGGGATATGCATCAAACTTAGACACCTGATTGAGTCGTCGGAAGTCATTACAGAACCTCCATTACCCGTCAGGCTTAGATACTAAGACGACTGGACTAGACCATGGACTATAACTTTCCTCAATAACGCCCATGTCCAGCATTCATCTAATTTCTAATTCACTTCCGCCTTCTTTGCCTCAGGAAGTCAGTATGGGCGTTCTCGGACAACCACCCCGGGGTCAGTAATAATATAATGTTCAATCAATGCAGTGCGACCCAGTTGCTCGCTTATAACTCCCAGTATAGACAAGATAGCTGTTTCCAGCTCCTGCCGTTGTCTATAGGATAAATTAGACCCGAAATTAAGGTGTTGATTTTCTATGAAAAGGGAGCGTGGCTGACCGGAGGGAGGCTCCGCCTCTCTATCCTTCCACGGTTTCAGCAAGTTGACGTAATAAACATGCTCACTCGGCCGAGGTTGTTTAACTAAATAATCGACAAGTCCTTTTCATTCCTTAATTTCGTATGACCCCTGCCAATGTGCCAATAATTGCGGGGGATAGCACGGTGTTTCTTTTTTACGAACAGAGACTTCAGTATTAGATCGGGTGGGCTCAGAATAAGGCACACGAACCTGTCGGGTTAGACGAGGGGACCGTTCTGACCCTTCCGATTTGCGGACTGCCCAATGACGCTCCACTACTTCCACAAGACTATCCATGGAGGTTACCTCCTGCTTGCAGACTTGCTGGGCTAGCTTTTCAAGGAGAGCATTTATGAAGGTCTCTACAATTAGCAGTTCGGCCATACATTGACCGCTGTTCACATCTGGCCGTAGCCAGCAACCTACTTTGCCCCAGACCTCATATACCTGAGTGCAAATCGATCGCTCCGGATCAAACTTCCATTCTCTTCATTCCCTTGCCTGCTGTGCCGCCATAGCGTTTAAAAATTTCACTTTTTAGAGTATCATAGTTGGCGGACTGCTCCTCAGTTAGATCATTAGGCCCTCTGTGCCACCCCCCCCTTCAGATAGGGAGCCGGAATGTACACCCATTCCGTCTGCGGCCATGTGTTGTGTTTAACGGTACTACGTCATCTTCTTCTGTCAGATACATCATCTTCTTCTGTCAGATATGTTAAAACAGGAGGTACTGACCATGAAGTCTCTGTTCTTACCGCTGCTGCTGCGCGAGCCTCGGATTTCGCCAATCGGGCCCGGGTATCACCTAGTTGTATTTTAACTTGTTGTAGTTCAGCCATCATAGTGTTCAAAATGGTGTTGAGATCTTGTTCCTCTGACATTCTGGAACAATTGAATCCTGCCGACTATGCCAATTGTGATGAAATTATTCCACAAAAAAATATAAAGAGTTGGGCATTTGCCCCGTATATTGCTTTGGATGCAAAGATTTGGTCAAATAAGGTTTTCAGATCAAAATCAGCCATTTGAGAAAATGGTTACAGTATGGCTGGTATTTATACAGTAGTTAAAATGGCAACTGAAGGTGATGTGGCAGGAAGTGACATCATCACGGAGGGACGGAAGTGATGTCATCAATAATGGACTGGAGGTGGATTCTGTTGTGGAGTTGTTTTCCATGACGTGATTTGTTGATGATGGTAGATGATTATTTTTCTTCTTTGGTTCTATAGGATTAGAGAGAGAGGCATTATTACCACAATCAAATCCCCCCTCCGATGATATCTTGTTCACCTCTGGACTTGTTGACTGCCTCCTAAGCGCACGTGTGTAACACAGTGTGACAGATAAGGGGGCGCTATCGCTCCCTTGAACCCCTCTCCAAGACTCCAGACACCAAGTAAAAGTCCAAAAGTTGACTTTATTCTTCACCAACAGTGCACAAAGCACCCTACTCTCCACAATACTCATACAATACACCAATAATCACTACAATAAATTCTCCATCACTCCCAGACGTGCTGCCACCCTTCCACCCAGCTCAGCTCGCTCTCTGGGAGCTGCCACAGTCCTTTTATAGTCTGTGACCCGGAAGTGCTTCTGAACCCTCAGTCTATGTGACTTCTTAGCACTTCCAGGTCAGATCAAAACTCTTCTTTTTCTTCACCCCGGAAGCACATCATTCCCCTTGTCCATGTGACTCGGACGTATTTCTGGGGCGTAGGGCAAATAATATTCTTTGCTCCTCCCTGCAGCTCCATCTAGTGGCCCCTGGGATATCTAGTAGGGCTGTGGATGAGAACTCCATTGTCCAGGATTCCCTGCTGGTCTTCGGGGGAACCTCCATGCTGCAGTGAGGGCTCCATCTGGTGGCCTGTGGGTATTGGCCGGGAAGACAAGCCGGTCATAGACCACAACAGGTTAATTACAATCAGATGCATTAAACTAATAAACAGTATGTGGTTAATTTCAGTGTATTTATAAAGCCGCGTCAGGGAGAATAAGCATGAATAAACAGAAACTAAATAATACATGCATCTAATAAAAACACATAATAACATAAATGATAAGCATAAAAACAATATTAACATAAACAAATGAGTTAAACATGCACAAAAAGGGGAATTTGAACACAAGATACGGGAATAACCTGAACATAACAGGATCCGTCTTACATTCAGAAGTTTTTACAGTTTTCTGTCCATTAGTAAGATGTTTCTATATTTTGGGACATATCTAAGTACTTTGTAAGCTCTCATTATCTAGGGCCATATTTCCAAGCGTCAGGGTCTCCAGGGGTGAGATTTATGTTTGGGCTGGCCAGTGGGGTTTCTGGCCTGTGTTTTCAGCATTGAGTCATAACAAAACATAAAATTAGCAGCATTCTCTTACAAATACTCAATGCATCTGTTAAGACTGTCAGTTGTGCTCAAACCTGCATATATTTTTCTTGTGTCAGTGGATTTTAAAATGAGAGGCAAAAGGTCAAAGATTTAAAGCGCTAACAGGAGTTGAAGAAAGACAGTGGTCAAAACCCAGAAAGTCAAAATTAACCAAAATAGCAAAGGCCAGAAATGAAAGTTAAAATAATCTGTAAAGTCTCAACTTCCTAAAGGTGTTCTCTTGTAGCTACACACATTGGTTTTTGTTACAAATCCAAATGCTGGGACCACAGACACTATGTCAATATCTTAAATATCCTTGAGTCGATGGTATTACATATTACGTCTTCCAGCTAACATGTTATAGCTACAGGAGTTCATTGCCAGCAGCAGCATGGCCATAGATGCTTGAAAGTACACAAAATGGTTAAGATTGAAATTAAACAACATAAAACAGAGGCCTGGAAACATTAAAATCACATGATCAAACTGAAAACACAACTACAAAAAAATTAAAATAAAAATTAATTCTGCACTTTCCAAAACATGAATATCATAACACTTACTTTGATTTTTTACCATAAGCTTACAGTCATAACTAAAAAAAGCAGAAGAGCCCCATGGTACAGTCCAACGTATGAAGTTTCTGATTGTCTTTGTCTTCTTTAAAGCATTAGAGGGCATTTTCCCAGGCACAGAACTACAAATTCCAAAGGACAATGACAGATATTTTATATTCTTAAGAGACAATTCTTGTTCCAAAAGTAACTTATCAAATAAGAGCTCATTTTATGCTGTCCAGTATTGCATATATAAGTAAACAATTTCACAAACTGCTCTAACATTTATTAATCTTAAGCTTGAGCATGAGCATTATATCCAGTGTGACGGACGGCCGGCGGTTCAGTCCAGCCAGGATGTCCCTGAAAGGAAAGAATGGAGGAAGGCAGCCTTTTCAGAGCACTGCATTCCCCGGGACGCTAGGTGGCAGCTCCCCTGGACGGCAGCGGTTTCCCAGATTCCCTCAAAACATCCTGGGATGTGGAGTCCGTTTCTTCAGCCCTGTTGGGTGCTGTAGGTGCCGTCAGGGGGAGCTCACCAAGAACCTGGGGACTCCTACTGTTATGACAACCCAGAAGTACTTTGGAGTGATGAGGACGGAAGCCCGCAATACTTCCAGGCTACTTGAGGAAGGATGATGGGGCGTTAACCCAGGAGGAATACTTCGGGGTCATGGACTATTTAAAGGACTGGCGAAGACCCAGCAAGGAGAGTCAGAGTTGGGTGTCAGAGTTGATTGAGTTGCCTGGGGGGAAGAATTGTGATTGGAGAATTGTGGAGTGTGTGGTGCTTTGTGCACTTTATTTGAAGAAAACATTAAAAATTCTTCTTGGTGTTTTTGCAAGTGTGTCCTGGACATCTGTCTGGTGGGTTTCACGGTGCAACAGCGACCCCTAGGGTCCACACCAGTTAATATTAACACTTCTATTATCTCTTGGTTTTAGGTGAACTGCTGAAGAAAGTCTCTTCTGCGTTTTGTGCCATTTAACATAATTTTATTACATTGGTAAACTCTGTTTTCTCTAAATTTATTTCTACTTTATATTGTCATGTGAGTGTTCATCAATGAGAGACATTTAAGAAAAGCATAAAACAGGGTGGATACACCAAATGAAAATTTCAATGTTGTGTCTGTATCCTCAAAAGTAAAGAAGCCTCACCGCACCACTAGTGATGAGGGAACCCCACTGAATTTGCTTTGACTAGAGTGTGGCAAAAATGCAGAAATGTTCAGGAATTTCAGAATACTCTGTAAAATGTACCGAAGTCAAAGGGAAAGAATACAATTTTTAAAAAGTGAAAAAAAATTGTAACATTTTTAAAAAATGGTGCAATGGTCTTTTAAGTGTCCCTGAGGGTTACAGAATTATCTACTTTGCTGGACTGATTATTGTGACCAAAAATGTGACCTTAGCTATGAGGCTGCAGCGCTAACCACTAAGCCACTGTGCCACATTGAAATAAAATGATGTCACTTATCAGGATGCATTGTTGCTTTCTAGAGCTGGTTTAGTTACAGTGAAAAAAACGGAAGTCAGAGAAATGCTGGATCTAACTGTGGTTACACACAAGTCTCATATCGCATGGTAATAAAAACATAAGTGCTTGTCTCTTGATCTGCACTGTATAGTCCCCCCCGTGCAGGGGCACAATTATCTGCAGTAGCAGTTCTTCAACTCCTCAAAGGAGCACCACAAGAAGTAGAGAGATAAAATAATTTAACAGTAGAAGTGCCACAGCCTAGCTTAACTGATATTGTGTCTTTAAATCTTTAATTATTTTATCAATGTGCATGTCACATGCATGTCCTCCCTTGACTTTTCCTAAATAGCTGCACTTCAAATGCTCATGTTGTTGCAACTATGAACTTCTATTCAGAAAATGTGATTGGTATTTTTTTTGTTTTTCTTTTTCACATGATAGACCCCTTATTACCACCACAAACAACGCCATTCAGCGTTGCTGCCAAGGTGTAAAATTGCTATCTTTCTCCTCCATCCTTACACTTGATTGTATTTGCATATCCTTTTAAACTCGACAAATCCTCTCCTGCCACTGTTACCAACTTTACTAAATATTGTTTCCAAGATGTAAACAGCTGAATTTCTTCAGTGAACAACTATGAAAAAATCAACAAAAAAATGTTCAAACTACCACATTGTTCCACTACTCATGATGAAGAAAAAAACAAATCTGAAAAATGTTGGTGCTCCAGTTATTTCAGTTAGATACACTTGTTTAAAATGGTGTTGCAATGTCTTTCACACAACATGGAATACAAAGTACACAGCCAGCAAGAATGTGAAGTAGCTCATAGTAGATGGAGCGACCAAAACACAAGTGAAGAACTCAATAGTGGATGGCAGCTCACTCACAAAGTTTTTACAGACTTGGCAGAGCTGACAATAACTGTAAACACAAGAATGCATGATGGGCTTTCTTAGTGAAATTGGAAGGGTCGATGCAAAGTGTTACTTAACCATAAATGAGGTGCCTTTAGGAGAAAAAAAAAATATGGTATTAGTACAGTGTGGAGGATGGCCGGCCGTTTATCCCGGCCAATACCCTCAAGCTGCCAGGTGGAGCCCTCCTTGCAGCATGGAGGTCCCCAGAAGA
This sequence comes from Polypterus senegalus, assembly GCF_016835505.1. NCBI lineage: Eukaryota > Metazoa > Chordata > Cladistia > Polypteriformes > Polypteridae > Polypterus > Polypterus senegalus. Next base: position 54,358,455 of record NC_053155.1, read on the forward strand.
CCAGCAGGGCATCATGGACAATGGAGTTTTTATGCACAGCCCTGCTGGATGCCATGGGGGCCACAAGAGGGAGCTGCAGACGGCGAGCTGAGTTGGGAGGCAGGGTGGGTAAGCGTCTGGGAGTGGAGGATTGGTTTATTGATTATTGTGGAGAGGAGCGTGCTTTGTGCACATTATTATTATAATAAATATTATTGGACTTTTATCTGGTGTCTGACGTGTGGTCTGAGGGTACAAGGGTGCGAGAAAGCCCTAATCTGTCACAACAGCTATATTGTATGTGAATTGCACACAGGTACATGCACAATGACATGTACTCTATCACATGCATGATTTGATGGCAGATATGTACTCATGTAAAGAAAAACAGTTTATTCTTGTAATTGTACATAGTGTCACGTTTGTCATGTCTGTGAATACATTACAAGTGAGCGGCATTCATCTGCGGATCAGTCCATCTAGAATGTGCCATCTTGAGTGTTTTCCTTTCTCCAAACTGTGCCGACTGTGCACTTTGTATACTGACAGAATTGTTGCTATATCTGACACTTGGCACACTTTGTGCAGAAAAGAATTATGAGTTATAAGTAAAGGCAGACATACTTGTTGATGAGCAATTGTAACTCATGGAATGCTTTTGCCCTTTCACAGAGTGAAAGTCAAACACACCCTGACAAGTCTGGAATCAAATTTTAAAAAGTTGCTGATGTAAATAACAAATAACAACTTGAGGGACTGACTGATCTCCGCATGTTTTTTAAATATATTGTAGGTTCTTAAATATATTTACCCATCCATCCATAATAGATAGAATTTTTATTTGGAGAACGATCACACTCGATTGTCAGGGAAAGACAGTGTGTCTGGTGATGTGAGCCTTTCACAGGCAAAGTGAAAAAATTTGAAAAGCTGGCAATATTTTTCACATCACTTTGCATGACAAATAAAGTACTTGCTAGAAAGTCAAGCCTGCTACATACCAAACTTGAAACAAATGGAGACTTTTTTATTCTTTTGGCTGTGCAGCTATGTTATGCTTCATAAGTAAATATAAAATAATCATTATATGAATACATATTTCATACATTTTATTAATATGCTGAACTGAACTGTGAGACAGTAGTGCTACCCACTGTACCTCTCTGAGATAAAATTAAACTTCGTCCATAATAGTCCTTGTCCTTTATCTCTTTCCATGTCTCCAGAGCTCCTATCACAATGGCTCACTAACACCCACAGACCCTGTGATGCAAGGGATCAGCATTATATACTCAGGGAGCTTCCCTGTCACTGCCTGATCTGTACTACATCGCAAGGACCTTAAAATGCTTAATGAACCTATGAAGAATTACAAACTATTTTCACTATACTCCTAAATAAATGAAAATACTGCAAGTTATTGTTTTTTATTTAACACGTGGGTGAAGTTACCAATCTGGCAGTGACATCATGCATGTGGGTATATGCCATAAATTATTCACGAATGTGTGAAGCAAATCAGCCAGGTGTGAGATGGAATATGCTTAAAGTTCTGCCCATACACTGCAAGTCAGGCAGGTAGAACAGATTGGGTAGTGACATTCCCATCCAACATGGTTGCTACATTCTTGCTGGCTGTGTAATCTGTAATGTCACTCTGGACATGCAAAGCATCATGGGGCTCTGAGAACAAAAAAAAAATTCTCTAAAACAGCCACAGGGAAAAAATTTGATGAACAAAGATCAAGAGCCAACTTGACAAATCTACTACGAAAAACCCTTCAGTGAATTTTACAGATCAACTGAGGATTAGCAGCACCTCTAGTGTAGGATTTGTTTTTTTTCTTGAATCCAATAAATTTCTGTTTGGGACTTGCTATTTTTTCCTAATGTTCTGAATTATGCAGTTTTTAATTTCATATATATACAGTACTAGCAAAATACCCCCGTTTCGCAGCGGAGAAGTAGTGTGTTAAAGAAGTAATGAAAAAGAAAAGGAAACATTTTGAAAATAACGTAACATGATTGTCAATGTAATTGTTTTGTCACTGTTATGAGTGTTGCTGTCATGTATATGTATATGTATATATATATATATATATATATATATACATATACACACACACACATAAACATATATATACACACACACATATAAACATATATATAGATTGTGGTCCCCGGCCGGGACGCCCAGGAGGACGAGAGGAGGGCTTGTGCCTCCTCCAGACTGCGAGCGGGCGTCCATCCTGGTTATGCTGGAGGCCTCGGGTAGAGGGCTTGGAAGCCCAGCCCTGTAGGGACCCGTGGCCATCGCCAGGCGGCGCCCCGATGCCGGTATATCCCGGGAGCCTGGCACTTCCGCAACACCAGGAAGTGCCGGGGGGAAGACGACAGGGGACACCCGGATGGCTTCCCGGGGCGCAGCCGGCACTTCCGCCACACGGGGGTGTGTCCGCGGGAGATTGCCGGGAAGCAGCTGGAGCCCATCCGGGTTCCTATAAAAGGGGCCGCCTCCCTCCTATCAGTAGTGGATGTCGGGTGGAAGAGGCCAGAGCTGGAGAGAGGACAGGAGGCGGTCAAAGAGAGAGAGGCCTGAACTTTGGGGAATCGGTGCAAGAGGCACTGGGGTTTGTGGTGCACGTGACTTTTGTAAATAATTAATTGTAAATAAACAGTGTGTGGGTGAAACTATGTTGACCGTCTGTGTGTGTCCGGGCCAGCGTTCACAACATATACACATATACACACACATACATCCACATATATATATAAATATACATATCTACACACATACATATACACACACACACACACACACACATATATATATATATATCTATACTAATAAAAGGCAAAGCCTTCACTCACTCACTGACTGACTGACTCACTGACTCACTGACTCATCACAAATTCTCCAACTTCCCGTGTAGGTAGAAGGCTGAAATTTGGCAGGCTTATTCCTTACAGCTTACTTACAAAAGTTAAGCAGGTTTCATTTCGAAATTCTACACGTAACAGTCGACAACATCCGCCATGTTGAACCTTCTTATTTATGGCCCTATCTTCACGAAATTTGGTAGGCGGCTTCCCTGCGCTAACTGAAACCGATGTACATACTTATTTCGATGGTATGACGCCACTGTCGGCCGCCATTTTGAACTTTCCAACGTCACTAATTTTCCAACTTCCCGTGTAGGTAGAAGGCTGACCCCATCTTCACGAAATTTGGTAGGTGGCTTCCTTGCGCTAACCAAAATTGATGTACATACTTATTTCGGTGGTATGATGCCACTGTCGGCCGCCATATTGAACTTTTCAACGGTCTTTGTTACTTATGGGCCCATCTTCAAGAAATTTGGTACGCGGGTTCCCAACGCTAACTGAATCCTACTTACGTACATATATACGTCCATAGCCTGCAGCTCGGTCACCGTGTGAGCCGGCGTTGGGTCCCCCATCCCAACGCCTCCCACGTTGTTGGCTGCCTGCCTATATAAAGCCGTCCGTCACTCTAGTCTCTACATTCCCTTCCTTGCTTCGCCACGGGATTGACGTCTCCCTGCTGATAACTACAGCCTTTTTATTTAATCCACGACTTCTCCGCTGTTTTATTGTTCATTAATTACGATTATAGTTATTGTGTAGGTATTTTAGACTTACCATACATTGTTCAGGTACCCATATCCTTTATCATTCCAACCGTACCCCCATTAACATGTCTATGGAGGTGATAAGAGAAGAACTGTCACTTACCGAGTGGTTTCCATGCCCGGAGATGGCATCTACCTTTTCCATTCTCTTTGTTACATATTGCACGGCCATATCAGGCTCACTCTAGAGGAACATTGTGTCTTATGTATTGAATGACTGGGACAGGTTCAAGGTGTGGACTGATGACGGTACAGGAGATAGTTATACTACACAGGAGCACTAGAAGAGTGAAATGCTTAAGCCCTTCACCTATGCATCTACATGTGAGTTGATGGCTGCCACTGAATTATTCGGTTGTCGCTTTCAAGTGTACCAAAATGGCCAAATATTTTACACCTTTTGACAACCGCCAATGCCTCTTAAACATCTTAGATTGACAGGTGACGATTTCAGTAGTGGACACTTTGATGTTTATGAATGTTTAAACTCTCAAAAGCTGGATGTAAAGTTATCGATGAAACAGGTTGTATACTTACAACGCTTGACAGATACCGAATGTCTCTTCAACACAAGTCCTACAAATACTGTCGTAATTGAAACAAACCATGAAACTCAAACCGATTAAGACAGCAGATTTGAGATTTTAACCAAGTTTACTGTTCACATGGCCAACTGTACGTTGCATGCTCAAGAGTAAGCTCAGCGCACAGCTTAGTCATATTACAACCGGAGGGCCGAACCCACAATGTTGTATACAAAGAGATCCTTAACAAATAATTATCGGTATATTTTCTCTCAGTTTAAAACGGTTTAATTTTCTTCTTAATAAAAATTTTAAGGCAGTACTTCGCCGCTGCGAAGCGCAGGTATTTTGCTAGTGTATATATTTATATATGTGTGTGTGTGTGCCTGTGTGTATATATATAAATATATATACACTATATATATATATATATATATATATATATATATATATATATATATATATATTTATATGCCAGCAACACTCATATCAATGACAAAACAATTACATTAACTATCATCTTATGTTATTTTTAAAATGTTTCCTTTTCTTTTTCATAACTTCTTTAGCACACTACTTCTCTGCTGCGAAGCGCGGGTATTCTGCTTGTGTATGTATATATATATATATATATATATATATATATATATATATATATATATATATATATACCCTTTGGGGTGCAATCAGCTGTTGCTGGGGGTGCCAGAATCCATCGAGGAAGAAAAATGAAAAACATTATTTGTATAAAATCTTAATTTATATATATATCCATTCCTAAATAATTAAATTGGCAGGCTATTTCGTATCAGTGGAATATGCAGCTTGTTAAAACGGATGACTCCCGCTCTTACGTGCACTTAGTGCTGCGTGGGTATTATGAACTATCGTATCTGTTCAAGTTCTATTTAAATTTTAAATATAAGTAATTTTTATTTAGTCGACAGAAATATGTTTGGTAGGAATGTAAATTAAATTTAGTCATCATTGCATACATTTTTCTTCACCATAGAAATTTAAAGACTAAATTCAACTTACATTCCTACCAAAGACATTTCTGTCGACTAAATAGAACCTACTTACATTGAAATAGAACTTGAAAAGATATATTTTTTCGAATGTGATCGCGCATTTTAGATCGACTTGACGTGCAACACATCTAGCCTACGTGCTATTGTGCTCTCACCTGTCTGCCTCAATAAGTCACCGTCACTTCACTCTTACTTTTTTACCATTCATTTAATCATGGCTAGTTGCGAAAAAATTAGAAAATGGAAGGAGGATTACACTGAGTATGGCTTTACCAAAACAATTATTGATGACGTATAAAGTATCCATTATTCATAAAGCTTCAATTGGTGATCTGTTTTTCTGCGTTAACCTCATATTTTTTTATACTTCTTCTCAAACCAAGTATTCATGGACAAAATATAATTAACATCAGTTTGTGATTCAGATATTTTTACTTATAAATATGCTAAGCAGAGTCCTTGACCCGCGAATATTTACCTTATATGGGCAGGCACTCAATTACGTGGGAGGCGTGATGCTGCGACACGCAACTCCGCCTCCCACGGCCATCGAGCTGCAGTGTATTACAGTATATGGACGACAATAGGTTCCAATTATGACCATTACACGTAGAATTTCAAAATGAATCCTGCTCAACTTTTGTAAGTAAGCTGTAAGGAATGAGCCTGCCAAATTTCAGCCTTCTACCTACACGGGAAGTTGGAGAATTAGTGATGAGTGAGTCAGTCAGTCACTCAGTGAGGGCTTTGCCTTTTATTAGTATAGATATACTCGTATATGTGTATATATATATTTACTAGCCATGTGCGCCCAACTACGCTGCGCGTGTTAAAGTTGTCTGTGAAGGGCTCCCCGTTTAAACGCGGCTGCCAGTTGTGAACTGGGCCCTTCGTTGCACAGCATTATGATTTTTTATAAGGGAAACAAAATTACAAAAGAAAACTCTTGGACATTGATTCGATAGGAACGGCCTACTCGGAATCACTGTCCGAATCGTAATTATGTGGTGGTGTAGGAGCATTTCTGCTTCTGTCGTTCACAGTCCGTCTCGTTTTTTACGACGCTATTGTTTCCTCTCACGATGTCTTCTCAACCTTTCTCCAATCTCGCAGGTTGCTTTGTGGCAATCCAAAGAGTAAGCCAATATACACGGAGCAATGGTTATAAAAGGGGGACATATAGGTAATCCAGGCTCTTTAAAACATACGTAGGGATCACTTCACTGACATGTGAGCAAGCCACGGTACAACTGTGAGACGCGCAGCACTCGCCGGCTACAACTTAACAATAATAATTTCCGGAACGTGCTGTTACGTTGTCATTCATTTTACCCACTGTCTATCTTTCATTCATATGTTACGTAGGCACGTACCTTTTATCTTCGGCAATCTCATTCTCTAAGCAGGCCTCAGGAGCTGACCAGCGTAACACTGTCCACCACCCTTTTCGTTATTCCGGCACATTGTTGACATCCGTGAGTAACAACAACGTACTAAACTGGAAGGTGGTCTACGCATGCGTGGAATTCGCGGACAAACAAAGATCAAGATCTAAATGAAGATCTCCTTAGTTAATTTAAAGCACAAAAATTTGTTTAGTTTGAATGTCTGTGTTTTGAGGTGTGACTGGAGTACTACAGTCTTCAGTAGTATAAGCCTGGAGGATATTCTAAATGCAATGCCTATGTTTTAGCTGTCTCTCTACTGCCATCTAGTGCTTCTTCTAATTAATTCGCGGACAAACAAAGATCAAGATCCAAATAAAGATTATATATAGAGATTATGGTGGAAAAGTGCATGTAATGCTAATTTTTACTTTGCATTTTATCTTAATTTTTAGCTTGTGTTTCATGTCAATTTTTAGTTTGCATTTCTTGTCAATTTTAATTTGCATTTAATATCAATGTTTCATTTTTGTTTCAAGTCAAGTTTTAGTTCGCATTTCAAGTTAAGTTATTATTTTTATTTAATGGTAAATTTTACTTTGTGTTTTTATTTATTTATTTATTTTTTTGTGTTTTGCTCTTTGCCTTCCAGGCCACTGAAATATGTACATGTGACATGTTAAGTATAGTGTTTTATTTATTTACTTTTCTTTGGTCTTTTTTTGCAATTTTTTTCAACTGTTCTGAGGAGACATGTTAGTATAAGTTTTGCTGTACTATATGCACATGACAATAAACATAACTTGATTTGACTAACTTTGTTATATTGCATTGGTTTACAGGATGTTACCATTTTTTGTAGCCTTGTGGCCTTAACAAAGCCACTTTTGCACCCTTTCATTTGTCATTAAAATTGTCCAGATTAAAATATAAAGGGGAAAAGTGCCTCTTGTTAATACAACTGTAACTGCAATTCAGCAAAGCAAAGATTTGTTATCCCAAAACAGTCGAGAAAAAAACAAACAAAAAATGCAACAGCTGTTATTTTTGATGACATCCAGCTTTTCCTGATCCTCTTATTAAACTTTGTGGGCGCTGATCAAGTTGCCCGCCACAACACACTCCTTCCGGCAGATGGGAATTGCACTTCCCACATCCGCACTGCCACAAGGTTGTAGGTGAGATGAATATATTGAGAGTTGAGGGTTACATATGGTAAATACCTTTTTTTCCTGGATTAATTGCACAAATTTGAGTCGTTAAGGCATGGCATGGTTTAGTGATTCTTTTTGTAAAGCGAAATTCTAAGTTTCCCTGTGGACTCAATTTTGCTGCAATTGCTGGCACATCACTGTAAGCTAAAAACAAATCCTGAGTGCCCACTCTGCTTCTGCAGTCTATGATTGGCTACAATAAACAATAAGTTAATGTTCTGGCCTCATATTAGTACAAAACAATAGGTGAGCCCTCCACCCATATTGCAGTTCCTTTCTGGTGATATATTTAGATTTTCTTTAACATAAAATTCGGTATTTTCCAAAGATTATATTTCTTTTTGGGGTAAGTTTGCAGCAAAAATTATGTAAAGAGGTTAGCAAATTTGGGCGATGATTCAGTCTTCAAAGGAAACATACAAAGAGAAGACAAACACAGGCACAACAGCTTCTGAGCAAAAAATTGTGTGAATGGTATCATTCTGCTTTTTAGCAATGAGCACAATATTTGATAAACACAGTCAAATGTGCATTTAATTTAAATGAAATCTACTCCACACATGCCATATTACCACAAATATGTGAAGAGTTACTAAATTTAAAAATTACTGTACATTTTTTTTAATTAGCTGTTCTTGTCCTCGAAAGTCAAGTAACCATAAAAGGTGAAAGGAAACAGGTGAAAATAATCACTCAATCAAAAGGTGTTTAACAGAGCAAACTAGATTGCCATACACTCTTTCTTCTTCTTCTTTTGGCTGCTCACGCTAGGGGTCACCACAGCATATCATCTGCTTCCATATCTTCCTGTCCTCTGCATCTTGCTTTGTCACACCCATCACCTGCATGTCCTCTCTTATCTTCTTTCGGCTGCTCCCATTAGGGGTCGCCACAGCGGATCATCTTCTTCCATATCTTTCTGTCCTCTGTATCTTGCTCTGTTACACCCACTTACATGTCCTCTCTCACCACATGCATAAACCTTCTCTTAGGCCTTCTTCTTTTTCTCTTTTAACAGCCTTCTTCCAATATACCCAGCATCTCTCCTTTGCACATTTCCAACCCAACTCAATCTCGCCTTTCTGACTTTGTCTCTAAACCGACCGAGTTTTTATAACAGTTTTAATCGTGCCACACTAACGTTTTTTTGATAGGAGCCCACTAATACCAATTTGTCCTTTTTTAATTAATGATATATCATAGATACATATTTTATTATATCTACTTAACTTTTATCGACATTTATCTAACTCTATATCTATTTTTCTAGTATCAGAATGTAGTTTAAGTTCATTTGTTTTGGTTTCAATAGATGTATCTTTCATATTTTCGATTCTTGTTTTCTTTTTTTCCACATCTTCGTGTCCCCCTTTTTGTTAATTCGCGCCCCCCTAGGGGGACCCACACCACAGTTTGAAAACCACTGTTCTAATGGCTACTTCCAGCATGATAATGTACCATATCACCAAGAAAAACTTGACTCAAAGTGGTTTTGTAAACATGACAATGAGTTCAGTGTTGATAAATGGCCTTTACAGACATCGGATCTGAATTCAGTTGAACATGTTTGGGATGTGGTAGAACGCAGCATGAATGTGCAGCTGACAAAACCTAAAGATATTTCATAATACAATTATATCAGCATGGACTAGAATCTCAAAGGAATTTTTCAAACATCTTGTGGAATCCATGACGCAAAGAACTGATGCTGTTTTGAGAGCTAAAGAAGACCTTACCCAGTATTAGTCTTAGTGTTCCCAATAATTTGCCTAGTGAGAGTACTTGAACTGATAAGGAAAAATCTTGATCCCGGTTCTAATTTCATTAAAAGGTTCTTCAGGCTCCAGCAATATGTATAAGTGTAAGAAATATCCATCCATCCATTTCCTAACCCGCTGAATCTGAATACAGGGGTCTGCTGGAGTCAATCCCAGCCAACACAGGGCACAAGGCAGGAACCAATCCTGGGCAGGGTGCCAACCCACCGCAGGACACACACAAACACCAAGCACACACTAGGGCCAATTTAGAATCGCCAATCCACCTAACCTGCATGTCTTTGGATTGTGGGAGGAAACCGGAGCGCCCGGAGGAAACCCACGCAGACACGGGAGAACATGCAAACTCCACGCAGGGAGGACCCGGGAAGCGAACCCGGGTCTCCTAACTGCGAGGCAGCAGCGCTACCACTGCGCCACCGTGCCACCCTGTAAGAAATATATTTAATTAAAAAAATCTTTGGTGTACTCCAATCTTTCTGTGTTGTAATTATGGGAGTGCTGCCAGTGCTTTGTTAGACAAAGGCTTTATATTGTATGAATATACAAAATCATATTTAGCATAGAGCTTATAACATGTTAACAACATACAAATACATCCATATAAGGGACATTCGATTTTTTTGTATTTGGTAATAAAGAGAGAGATAATGATGTTTCATTCCAAGGTCAGGGGCTAGCTGGAGGGGGACTGCATACTTGAAGGAACCCATCCTGCTTAGAGAAGATAGACAAAATGCAGTATAATTGAAAACCTTAAAATACTAACAATGTTACATTAAGGTTTTCCGTCACACTGCCCAGGCTGTATTTCACTGTCTACATTCAGAGTTCACTTTAAATTTGCTTCTGTATGTATCTGGTACTATAACAGACCTTACCACCTCCAGTGTTGACCCTCTTTCTACACTGGCATGCTGACACGAATTGTCTCTGGTAGTGCTCTGCCCTTTTTGTCTATCCTAGAGTCTTCCTTTTATCCTGCCTGCAAATGTCTTGTACACTGGACCACCCATCACAATTTATGTGCTTAAGGTGAAAATTTTAAATGTAACTCTGTGCCTCAATGCCAAAATTACCAACAATGACACATCTGCATTTTTGTGGTACACTGTTTCTGGACACATGGCTGTCAGGAGAGTGAATTAAATGTCTAAGCTCAAACACAAACAGATTTCTTCATTGCCATATAAAGTGACATTGAAAAGCACATTAAGTTGAAAGGAGAACAATCAAAAGCAGATATTAAATGGATTCAATGTGTATGGCTTACAGTCTTTATTAAATCCAAAAAGCTGTTACATGTTCAAAAAATATTCTAGTAAGAAGAAAATACTATGCAGGGCACCATCACCCTCTTACACTTGCACTCACTAATACTGGACCAATTTACAGACACCATCACCAATATGGTTGTGGATACTGGGAGAATCTGAAACACCACAAAGACCCTGACTGGACTGGTAGGTAGCAGCACAGATGGAATCACTAAGGGAATTTCAGGTGACAATTGGAGCCAACATTTGCCTCGCAAGCATACAGAGTATCGTAGTGCATATGGTCTTATAGACCCAGTTTAGCTGAGGTCATAGTACTTTGGGCTTTCAAAGCCTGACCACAATTGGCCTGTACATCATACAAATTGGGAGGCATGGTGGAGCAAGTGATAGTGATAAGGAGACCACCAAGGTCCACATCCCAGATCCTCCCTGCGTGGGGTTTGCATGTTCTCGCCATGTCTGTGTGAGCTTCTTCTGGGTGCTCTGGTTTCCTTCCACAGTCCAAAGACATGCAGGTTGGGTGATTTGGTGATGTTAAATTGGCTAAGTGTGTGTTTATGTGTATGTTCACCCTGTGAAGGAGTGGCGCCTTGTCCAGGGTTTGTGTCCCATGCTACCAACACGCCCTGCAACCCTGTTCTGGATTAAGCGGGATAGAAAATAGCATGACTTGGGATATTACAAATTGTGTTTTATGTTGCTATAAACTTAGCACGTTGCTTAGCATATCTACTTGTCACAGAGAGTGAGCCTAGCAACCCATTTAAACCTTCATTTGGCTGCTGGTACTCCAAATCTACCTAAAACTCTTGACCACAGGTAATTAAGGGAATTTGAACTGACTGGAAAATCAGAAGATTCTTCAGAGGTCTTAGCTTCCACATCATGACGGTGATCTAACATCTGTACTGATTTGACTGTCAATCACACAATCCTTACAGTCTTTACTACAGAAAAATATGTTGTGAATTTGTGCGCACCAAAAATTACTATCTGAATAATCCAACAAGACAACACTATACACCATCATTTACTTTGAGTAGAGATACCCCCACCAGAAGAGAGGAGTTTAAGGGTTGGAATTTACCATCAAGGGCCTTGTGATCAGGTAACCCCTGAAAATCTCCACAGAACCATTGTGTCAGCTCGCTACCCACAAGAGTTAAACTGAGGGATAGGTTCAATACCAAGAAGGTGACTAACAGTATGGGAGTTAATGCATGAGAACTTAAAGCAATGATTAAGTCCAAAGGAAAAGCTATGGAAAATCAGAATTCAATATACTATATAATGGACTGTTCTGACTGACAGAAGAAGTGAAGCATCGACTCTAAATAAACAGTACAAGTAGAAGCAAGAATTGGCCTTTAATTAAAAACAGTATCCAGCTACAACTTTATTGTCAGACCTTTTCAGACAGCCATAGATTTCAAAGTAAGGTACATCCACCTTCCAGATTTGAGTGTTGCAATCAAAACAAAAATATTACGGCAAAGTTACGGAGTGGGTGTATTATTGTGTACCGAGAAGGGGTTTTCCTACTCTTAACACAAAATGTCACAGTGCAAATACATTTTTTTGTTTTTCCCATTCACTATGTATACAACACAAATCATTGATTATATGACCACAGTCATCACATTTTTAACATCATCTGAATCTCCAGTATAAATATGGCCATGGTGTGAGTTGAGATTATCCTTCAGTTAAATGAAAAAATAAGCAAAAATGTGTTAGTTAGCTTCTTTTCTGAGTAGGCGAGTGCTAGCTTCATTTCAGTTAAATTTTTTTCTTTGCTGTTAACCTTGTTTTTTGGTTTGCCCTGGTGCTTTGATTACTCAGTATATTTTTGATCTCCTGGTTATGACCGTGCCTGATACTAACTGTGAATCTGGCTCACGTTATTATCCCCTGGTCATTCTGCCACTAACAGTAAATCCAGAAACTCTGTCTCATCTCATAGACTCACTCACACAGAAAGACACACACATATACTGTATGCACTTAAGTAATGATTACGAGTTATGCCTGCACCGACTATAACTCTTCAGTACTGCAGACAGGGACTCACTAATTTTGGCTTGAGCAGACCAGACACGTGCCCCCACGACAATGGAGGTTGATACACGTAAGTTATTGCCACCTGTCAACAGTGAGTTACTCCTTCCAGTGACACCCAGTATTAAAGGTATCCCTTCTCGTCCTGTAGTTTACTACCACCAGGTGCCCATTAATTACATTATTACCTCAGTCATTTAACATTTTCAGAGAAAGTATAGAAGTTCACTGTAAAACAATATTTATTAGCAAAAAAGTGAATAGTAACCATGAAAACAAATAATAGCAAAGTCTGGATATATAAAGCCCTAATAAAAATACACCGTTTATTTAAAGTTCACAGTTTAGAACAGTTGGATAAAAAAAAATACTTATAAAGGTATGAATAGCAATGTCCGATGATGCATCTCTGCAGGAAGTGTCAGGATCTGACATTTATTTTTAATTTTGTACAGTTTCTCCTTGGCCTCTAGATGAAGACTTTGCTTTGGGGGTTTTAGAATCTACAAGAAATATGGTTGTCATACTGATTTTTAAGTCAGACCCATTGTTAACAGTTTAATAATTTTCTTTCGTGGTGCCATCTTGTTTTCATTTTGAGTGCACGTTGTGAGGATGTGTTGACTGGTTGCCAGGCAACGGCTTGCAGAGGTTGCATTAGGTGAGCGACGATGTCTAAGCTGGAAGCACAGAGTGCCTATCATCCAAGTTTGTGGGTACAACCTAATAAATAGCAAAAGTGAGCACTTAAAAGAATCCCTACTTATGAACTCTTTTTTACCCCTCAATTGAGGTTTTCATCTAACTTTTTGGCTTTCTTGTTTTATTGTCATGGATTTTGACTGTCTTGCTAAAATTATCTACTTACAATTCTACGTCTCATGTCAAGGACTGTGCTAAATAAGTTTTGTCTTTCTGGTTTTCACCTTGGCTAGTTTCATTTTTTACTTTATTTAAAATGACTGCAACCATCTTGGGTTGTCTCTTTGATCCAGCTGTATAGTTGCTCTGATGTAATGGTCTCTTCTTTCAAACTTGGGCGTTATGCCCTTTCTATCAATATCCCCACATGTAATTTTGAACCCCATAATGTTACTCACTGGCAATTGGCTAATCATTCTAATGTTGACCAAAAGCTTTGAACATGAAAGTTATGTGTAAAAGACTTTAATTTGTCAAGAATGTTTGTCTGTTCATTATCCAATTTCCCTAGGACTAGATTTATCCCATCCATTTTTTGAGTTATAAAGTGACTGGCCATTATAATGTACCTACATAATGTGAGCTGTAAACTGAAACAAAAAGAAAGTATGTATCTTAGACAAAACATATAGAATTATAAACCAAAATATAAAGTGAAGTTCCACAACCACTGCTCTATGTATGAAACAACTGTGAGTAGAAAGTTTATCTTCATAGAAAAATGTTCATAAACAGCATGTCTAAACTTCCTGTAAACAGGACAGATTGTAACTTGCTTTTAAATATAGTACCTGCTTTCCCGATATGATGATGGTACACTCCAGTGGGGCAATATGAAAACAACGTACAGGTGTACATCAGGATTAAAATGTGAATCCTTCTCTGACAACCTAAAGGAATGAACTCTTCAGTCTTGAGAAAAGAATTACAGAATTGTATTCCATTCACCCACACAATCAACCTTCTAGTAAGCCATTCATCTGACCGTGCACTTTCTGCATCCCTTTTATAGGATCATGGGTAGCAGAGGAGTTGCTCAGCAATAACTTAGCACAAAGCAGGAGCCAGGTCTGGAGCACACACCTCTTGACTCTCATGCCAGTTGAATATGAAGTAACCACTCAGCTAGTGAAAGTGGATATCAGTACTTTGGGCTGGGAGAGAAATCCCACTCAGTAAAGAAGAAACCTTTACATACAAATCTGGGTAAATACTTCAAGAGGAACACATCTCATCTTCCATATAGTTTCTGAAAGAAAAAAAGAATGACCAGTTAATGCCAATAAGCATACAGATCTAAACTAGACACTGATCACAAGTTTGGCTCCAAGTCAAAACTGTAGCCAGAGTAGGCCACCATTGACATACATTTATTTATTTGTTTGTTTGTTTGTTTATTTTCTGCACCTAATACTTTCATCTGTAGTGGGTGACCAGTCCCAAAGGTTACAATATTTATGCAATTGGAGTCTTGGCGGATTAAGAGATTCTGGTTTATGTGCTGGGGTCTAACAATAGAAACTGAACTGGTAGTCTCATGGTGTACAGCTCACTTCTTCAAGCAGCAGGTCATACCTTATTCAAGTCTGATGTTCTGCAGCCTTAGTTTAAATATTAAAATTAATTACAGTTGATTCCAGGTCCTAGCCTGGTCTGTGTGGTGTTTGCACATTCCACCAGTTTCATTCTAGTTATGTCAGATTAAAATCTGGCTGTCAATTGGCCCGATGTAGCATGACAGTTCTGATATCCATCAAAGATTCATAAGGTTCACTGCAGTTTTAAACACATGAAGTGGAAGGGAGTAGGACTAGCTGCAAGTAACCAGCTTTGTGTGTTTTTCCACTGTCTGATTGTTCTTGGTAGCAGTGAGACCTTATGAGGACTGGTGCATGAGTGAAGTTTGGCAAGATGGTGATGATCGAGGCTTATCAAATCTGAGGATGTGATCTCTAAAACAATATGTTGTTTTCTAGCAGTATTATAATCCAAATAAAATGAGTGTTTGTCTCTGAATGAAATTAAACAAGTGCATGTCCATGAAGGGTACACCATACAACACACTAAAGTAATACTGCATAATTTCCCAAACAAATTTTCTATACAATGTCAGAAGAGTGGAAAAAGGTAACACTCAACTTTGTTATGAACATGTTAATGACTTGTGTATCACAATAGAACATAACACAATAAAATGCAAAAATGAGATCCAAAACTCCAATTAGAGTTAAATGCTTTCCTCTTTTTAGGCTCCAAACTCAAAAGATAGCCATGCCTCCCAAATAATAATAATAATTCTTTGCATTTATATAGCGCTTTTCTCGCTACTCAAAGCGTTCAGCAATTGCAGGTTAAGGGCCTTGCTCAAGGGCCCAGCAGAGTCCCTTTTGGCATTTATGGGATTCGAACCGGCAACCTTCTGATTGCAAATCTAGGCTAAAGCTGTAGTTCTGGTGATGCACAGGCAAAGGTGAAGGCTGAGTGAGAGGCACCTCAACTGATGTTTCAAGGAAGCACTATCTTGCAGTTGTTCAAGGCAGTCCCTGCACACATCAATATAGAAGTACTTCTGTTTTTCAAAGAAAATGGTCAAAAAACTGCTTCTGAGGGCCTTTGTAATTCAGGTGTCGTGGGTTTGCAGATAGCCACCAGCAGTTACCACTCCGCAAAATGTGCAACCAGGGATTGATTGTAGTGTGATTCCATGACCAAACAGAGGCCTAATCTTCCAAACCAGAATATACAAAAAGAGGAAAGCCCAGATTCAGAACACTCCTTAAAATATTCAATGGAAGTGGAAACACTGAAACCCTTTAGTTCAAAAATAATCAAATTAAGCTCATTAAAAGTTGTGATAGTTGATTACCTAAAACAATTCTGAATTATGAATAAATATTAAAACATGAACAAGCAAAGATGTGATCAAAAAAGGCAACCTACAAGCAAGCAAGGTAAATCCACAATCCAGAAACTAGAAACAAAAAAACAGAACAAAGAAAATTCAAAAATCAAAAAAATCCACAAACCAAAGTTACAATGATAATTTTACAAAATTTGCTGCCGGTCTGAAGGTCTGGTCCTGTGCATGGACTTAAATAGGCAGAAGGTGGTCATTAGAGGAAAACTTAACTAAGACATATTGTATAATTTGTACCAGCACATCACTTCCAAGGTGAGATCATATGACAGCTTAACTTTTTATTTTGTTCTTTAATTTTGTTCTTTAATTAAAGTAATTTACATGTAAGATGTCCTCTTTTAAACTGTTTTAGGAAACTTTTGATTATACTAAGACATAAGTGCGTTAAAAGAATATGCCATTTATCAATTTGTTGTTCGCTATAAACCAAAATACTTCTTGACTGTGTTATGCAAATGAACCTAACTTATTAAAGAATGCTGCTTGTTATATTAGTCAGTCTTGCAGTCTACATCTGACTTGATACAATAAAGGAGGTCCATCATGGAGGCATTAGTAATGGTAACTGTCAACTATTTTTTTATCTAAAATAAAGAAAATTTCCCTAGGATGCTGTTCTTCACCAATACATCATGGTGGCCCCATCATGAAACTCAAGTTTAAGGGGACAGGGCCCATAATTAAATATAGTAATAATAATAGTGCTTTAGATAGTGAGTGGGGAGCCACTTTAACCACCACTAATGTGCAGCATCCACCTGACGGCCATTTTGTGCCATTTCACTCACCACAAATTAGCTGTTAGTTGGTGAAGGGGTGAAAGACAGTTTACCAAGATAGCCAATTAGAGACAAGGGATGATTAGGGGGCCAGAATGGCAAGGCCGTGATATGCATTTTAGCAAGGACATTGGGCTACAACCTCATTCTTTATGAAGGATGCCCAGAGAGTCAAGACCTCAATTATATGTCTCATCTGATGAACGGCACCATGTTTATAGCACAGTGTCCCAATCACTGCACTGGGATCCACACACAGACTACCGGGTAAGCGTCCCTTGCTGGCCTTGCCAACACCTCTTCCAGTAGCAACCAAGCTTTTCCTGGTTGATCTCCCATCGAAGTACTGGCTGGGCTCAAACATGTTTAGTTCCAGTTGGATTACCTGTTCTGAAGTGTATGTGGTATCATTGCCATATGGCAGTAAAATATACATAATAATTATGTAATAATACCTAAACAATAATAATAAACAAAGCAATATTCAAAACAAAACATACAAAAGGACTAAAGGCATAATCAATGACCTAATATGCACAATAATAATTATTATATAAAAATAAAAAGATCACAGAAATTGAAACTACATTTAAGGCAGGATTTAAACCCTGGAAAAAACATGACAGGCTTGCTCACCGCTAAAGCATTGCACTAATCTAGTAGCGAAAAAGAGTTAGAATATAAGACCATAGAAGACAAGGGCAGAATGGGATGTCTCAGAATCAGGAAGGGGAGAACAAGTGATGAGCGAACTCCATGGAGTTCACATTGCCATGAGTTTGGCAGAATCATTGAAATAATCTAGGAACTTAGCTAACCTCTACGAAATGCACTGAAGTCAATGGGGAAGGAGGAATGGAACTAGTTTTGAGTGGATTATAATGGGGCAGTCATCTTTTAAGTGTCCCTGAGGGCTAGGGAAACATCTTCCAACTATGTTGGACTGATTATTGTGGCCAAAAATATTATCTGTACTATGAGATAGCAGTGCTAGCCACTGTGCTGTCATGCTTCAAACAACAAAAGAAGCAGATTGAATATATACCATAAACAAAATGTAACAAATGGTCACAAACTAGCAATAAATAAATAAAATATTGATAATTGCACTCGCAGTATTCCAATCTTAAAGCAAACATTGGCCATTCCACGAAGCAGGACCGACTCATTTCATTGTTTTTCACAGCTTTGGGTGCATGTGGAACGTCTTTTCTATTTTCCATCTATATGTGCAGATGCTTCACATTATTTTCTTCCATCAACATTAATGAGACACCTTGTAAATAGTAAGAAATGTTTTGTTATTATTTCACAGGGTCTCATGTAAAGTGATTCAGGGAGGGCTCCTTTAAGGTTTGTTTTGACAAGTAGCATAGGCACATGGATAATTATGCATGCAAATCAGTGATGTAGTGCTGTGCTGCGGGTGCACAGGAATCATTGTTATGTATCTGGTGGCAGTACTCGTAATATTCTCATTAAGGTCAGCTAATGTATCCCTCAAATACATGTGGGGTGGAAATCCAGCTGGAGTAATAAATGGGTCGTGACATTAGCAGATTAGCAACAATCTTACAGTAGGCATGACTGAAAGTTCTGAGCATGGCTGTTACAGTCCTATGATGTCACGCTGGCCTTGCAAAGCATCATGAGGCACTGTGAAAAAAAATGTTCACCTAAGCTGGCTGCACAGCAAATTTCCAGAAAAATTAAATGCTTTGATGAATTAACAATAGTCCTGAACTCAATGTTTGCTTTTCATTTTTCTACATACTTCAGTAGTTTCATTTTTAGTGCCATTTTAGCCACCATTTTCTTAATGACTGCTGCTATATTGTATGCTTGCTTTTATAGAATCGTTTCATGTGAAGTTATAACCTGAAAGTAATCAACAATGCAGGTTCCAAGGTTGTCTGCAAGTTCATTTCTTCTTCTGAGTTGAACATTGAAAAACCTTTTTTCCAAAATAACCTTTTCTGAATTCTTATTTTGTTTTGTTGGTTTGTCTGGTTTTAAGCTTTTGCTATGAATTTTTGACTATGAAATGTGTGCTGTTTTGGCCTGTCTCTGTCCTTATATCCTTCTCCTGGTCTGCTCTGAAAACCTTCTCAAATTGCTGACATAATAGAAAAGAGGAGTAATCAGGAAAAGATTGAGGCAACACTTCACCTTGTAATTTATAAATACCATGAACAGAGTGGGTCATGGGATGCTAAATTGGGGCATGCTGGCAGCCACATGAGTAGTTGTTCCTATTTTGCATTCAGTGTTTTAATAATATGTTCTGCCTCTGTGTGATCCTAATTGAATTAACAAAATATTTAAAACGGTCAGATACTGTAGAAAGAAGGAAAAATGTACAGTAAATAATGGCGGGTGTACGCATTAGTGCAGCCTACATTGGACAATTGACCTGGTATTGCCAGAATATTGTGTTGGAGAATATAGTTCAGAAAACGAACTGACAGATGGATGGATGGACCAAAATAATTTTTTGAACTTTATTTCTCTGTCAATTTTTTTTTTCAATTCTAACAGACATACAAAACCATTAGTCGCTTTTCATCTAAGGGAGATGGTTCTGAGTGAAATGTCAGAGGAAGTACAGGGCAGCGGCTTCTTTAAACCAAATCCACTCTTAAGTTTCAAGAGAAAAGCGGATAGAGTTGCCAAATGTTGATTAAAGCAAGATTGTTTTAATGAAAATTTTAAACAGCGTGCTGACAGATTTACAAGGTAAGAAGAGATGTGTGTGACAATTTATGCACTTTTTCTGGATTGACTATTGTGTCTACCTCTCTGGTTGTAATTCACCTTGGAATGGCGGCGTACGGTGAATTGTTATTAAACCAGTGATTCAGCACTGCATGATAAGGGTGCGTAATTGGCACTAGAGATTTAATAAGCCGACAATGCAATTAGTAGCATGGCTTAATTATGAACTGTGGTGGGACATCCACTTCGTGTTTTACACACCGCAATTAATATTGTTTGGAATCCAGCACAAGCAGCAGAGAGACAAAGAGAGAGGCCGACTAGGAAGGTGTATGTTTTCAGTTACATGTTGAGTCTAACAACAAAGTGATTTGCTAGTCTCAGAAGAGCTATATATTTTAAGCGTCCTTTTCAAGATTTTCAAATGATCACTGTTAGGTTTTTTTTTGTTTTTGTGAGCTTGCCTAGATGCCAGACTCCATCTTTTAGGTTTGTAATGTGCTCCAATTTTTGCCAGTTCTTTTCACAAAAAGGCACTTCTTAAACCAATGAAACAAAATAACAGAAAGGCAAGTGTGACACAGATTAGCAGGAGAGGAAAGTTGTATTTTCTATTTTTTTTTTTTCCTCCAAGACTCTTTAAACCACAGTTTAATCTCCAAAATGTGCAGTAAGAGGATTTGGAGCAGTTATGATCATAACCACAGCTACTGTTTGTCAGATTTCTCTTCTCCAAAGAGAAAACCAAATATTTTCTTAAGACTACTGTACAAGCAATATAAGGAACAATAATTTAAGATTATGGTGCTTTCAAAGACAATGTAGAATTGAAATATTTAACCTGGAAGACATTTTTATAGTTAATTATAAACTTTTCATATATTATATAGATTAAATACACTAAGTAAGATTGAAAAATAACTACCAATATTAAATAGCTGAGCTACCATAAATTGGATTAAAATGATAAATAACAATAGTTACATTTTAAATGTGAAAACATGGAACAAAGCAATACAATTGAGGGAATATATAGATACTATATAGTGACAGCTTGTAGTTAGATACTATATATAGATAACTTGTACACTAGAATGATAATAATATTTCATCTCTTTCCTTTCTTTAGTCTTATGTCCTTCTTATAATAAGATCAAAATTGTAGACTGTACTTCAGATGAGGCATCACAACTGCTTCATACAGTTTAACAAAGCACTCTTGACTTGTCCTCCTCACATCATGTTGTTTTATGTAACCTAACATCTTGATAGAGTTCTTATATGCAGTTGTCTAGATGTGGACAGTGACGTGTCTCTTACAGCTTCCAGGACTTTCTCATAAGGCCACATACCCACCTATGTGCAATTACACTGATTAGCCACGGCATTAAAAGCATTGACCAGTAAAGCGAATACCGCTCATTATCCCGTTACAATGGAACCTGTCAAGGGGTGGAATATATTAGGCAGCAAGTGAACATTTAGTACTTGAAGGTGATGTGCTGGAAGCAGGAAAGATGGGCATTTGGATCTGAATGACTTTGACAAGAGGCAAAGTGTGATGGGTAAGTGACTGGGTCAGAGCATCTAAAATTGGCAGGTCTTGTTCAGTGTATGATGTATGTAGTGGTTAGTACCTACCAAACATGGTCCAAGGAAGAACAACTGGTGAACCAACAAAGGCTCACTGATGCGCATGAGTGAAGGCTCTCCTGTCTTGTCCGATCCCACAGAAGAGCTATTGTAGTACAAGTTGCTGAAAATGCAATACTGGTCATGGGAGAAAAGTGTCAGAGCTCACAGTGCACACACAGCTTGCAGCAAATGGAGTGGTATAGCCACTGAATGGTCAGTGTGCCCATGCTTAGCCCTGTCAACTACTAAAAATGCCTACAATGGGCACATTAGCATCAGAACTGGACCATGGATCAATGGAAGACGGTGGCCTGATCTGATGAATCATGTTTTCTTTTACATCATGTGGATGGCCAGGTAAGTGTGCATCATTTACTTGGGTACAAGATGGTATCAGGATGCACCATGGGAAGACAGCAAGTCGACAGAGGCAGCATGAAGCTCTGGGCAATGTTCTGCTAGGAAATCCTGGATCCTGGCATTTATGTGGATGTAACTTTGACACATACCACCTGTCTAAAGATTGTTCCAGACCACATACACCCCTTCATGGAAACAGTATTCTGTGACGGCAATGACCTCTTTCAGCAAGATAATGCTCCCCACTACACTGCAAAAATTATTCAGAAGTGGTTTGAGGTACACGATATAGTGTTCAAGGTGTTGACCTGGCCTCCAAATTCTGTAATTCTCAATCTGATCAAGGATTTGAAGGATTCGCTGGAAAAATAAATTCTTATCCATGGGGGCCCCACCTCTCAACTTATAGGGCTTAAAGGATCTGGTGCTAAAAGCTTGGGCACCTTTAAATGTCTTGTGGAGTACATGCCTTGGTGGTCAAAGCTGTTGTAGTGGCATGAAGGGGACCAACACAATATTAGGCAGGTGGCTTTAATGTTGTGGCTGATCAGTGTTTATCACATTTAGTACCCAGTTGGTATTGGTATACATTTATTCAAATAGTATGCCAAATGAATTAATTTATTTTGCAATGGCTTAGAGTTATTTTGTTATTATCACAGCTACTGTATAAGGCTATGTGCTGTACTACAATCTGCTAACAGAAAAATACACCAAAGGTTTTACTTGAATGGCAGACTGAGGCTACATCCACACTATTACATTTTCATTTAAATATGCAGACATTAGTCTTGGTTTACACCTTTCCATAGCATTTTTAACCCCTTAAAATGGAGACTTTTGAAAACGCTATCCAGAGCCATATACTTCTAAAAACTCTGACTTGCTGTTACAATATGGATAGTTAAAAAAGTAGGCTTCATGAAAGAAAACCAAATTCTATTATAGCCGACAGAGAAGAGTTGCTTTCAGTGGCACTTGTGGTATTGCTTATCTAATTTCTAAGATGCTTACATTTAAATTATGTTTTGTACAATGTGGATGGTTCAATAGTGTGGACAGAGATTGTTTTTATTTAAAAACTCTTTTTAAATGGATACATAGCAGTGTGGACATGGCATGAGGGAATATTTATTTTTCAAGAATATTCTTATATAATACACTACTGTAGCTGTCGGTTTGCCTGTCCAGGATTTTAAATCACCTGTACCTTGCAAACCGTTTGACCTATTGACCTGAAGTTTGCTACACATATAATAAGTTACCTCTACTGTCCGCTTTTGGGGTGATGATTTTTATTACTCTTTTTATTTTTATTTTGTTTTATTGTAGAATCAAGTCTCTGCAGCACGCAGTTCTCATCCCTACCACCTTCACTGTCACTTCATATCTTAAATCATTCTTGAAGCAGATTGAAGACTTAGGTGGCAACCTAAGTGAAAGATTAAGAAAAATTAACTAAGTAATTGTAACACAAAAACTGACTTAATCAGTTTTAATGCAAAAAGATGCCAATAGAAACAGATAACAAGCTGGTCGCTAGATTGGAGAAAGTAAGAGCTGCTCAGGAAGCAGCAAGCGCATCAACCTCTGAGCAAACGAATGATAAACATAAAGAGAAAGAGTATGAAAACTAGGAATGCTCAAGTCAAGTGTATTCACTGCACGTTACCATGCAGTACGCCGTTACTGGTATTTAAATAATGCAATACGAAGGTGTTAGAAAATCCAACACTAAGAGCATAAAAGCACACAGAATAACTACTTATGTGTCACAAAGGACAGACAGTAAATATTCAGGATGCTAAAAATAACAACAGACAGCAGTTAGAAGGAAATTCTCCTTGTATCACTCCTTTTTATAACAAAATAATTATAATGAAAGGTGGAGATGAGAAGCTAGCTATCCCCTTTCTTTATGGCAAAAATTCAGCCTACTGAAGTGTGGCTGGTATGATACTCTCCAGATGACATATTAGAATTTCTTACTATGCTACAGTATTACAAAAAATCTTGAAAGGTTAATGTTTCTGAAAATGAGAAATGAAATGTCTTTGTGGTTTATGATTTACCGGTACATGGGAAACAAGCTGACCAATAGAATTAAATGTTTACATCTTGAGGCAAACCTATAAAGAGGAATACTAACATTTTCTTTCCTTACGGAAAAGGTATGAATAGCACATCTCAATGTTAACACTTACTTGACATTATATATTGTCATACACGTAAGCCTTGGGAGTACTCCTCTGTCTCAGATTAGCTGAGAATAACAGGGAAGAAGACAGTCAGTAACTGCCTTTGCTTCTTGTCCCCTGGAGTGGAGGAAGACATTCTGGGTGAACCATGATGTCGCTTCCAGCCTATCATTGGAAGCCCCACCCCTTTTTGTCCTTCCCCTATTTAACAAGAGTCCTCCCTGTGTGGAGTTTGCATGTTTTCCCTGTGTCTGTGTGGGTTTCTCCAGTTTCCATAGTCCAAAGAAATACAAGTTAGGTGGATTGACGATACAAAATTGACCCTAGTGTGTGGTTGGTGTGTGTGTGTGTAGTTCGTGATGAACTAACACCCTGTCCAGGGTTTGTTCCTTCTTTGTGCCCTATGCTAGCTGGGATGGGGTCCAGCACGCCCCACAACCCTGTTCAGGACAAACTGGTTTAAAAAATGACTGACTGTCATCCAGAAGTCTGCGTTGATTCTGGACCCTTTTCTCTAAAAAGATGGATCTCTTTTCAAGAAGATGCTTAAAAAAACAATACTGGACAATATGATGAGTCACATCATTTGGATTCAGTCGTGACTTTAAAAGATAACTATTTAAGGCCATTTTAATGAGTAAATGGTTATGAGAAGAAAGCATTTGCTTTTATACAGGAGGGGACATACAGAGCAGAGGGCTCTGGTAAGGCACGCAGAATACGTACCTTGGGGCAGAAGAGGGCAGAATCACCTTTGTTATTTTGACACTGACAGGGAAAGAGCAGGTATGAGTAGTTTACAGAAGAGGAATAAGGTGAAAGGCCAGAGTAAAATGGTAATAAGATTACTTACCGGAGGGAGAGAGAGAGAATGTTTGTCAGAGAGATGGGTGAACTCGCTCATGTGTAGTGTTCCAGGACAGGGAGTGGCATTGTGGGTGAGTACAGCGTAGCGTAGATTAGATGCAGCAGTTTTGGAGGGTAATTAGAGCTGGAGGGTGTCTTGCAGGTGAACTATGGGCTTATTGCTTTTTACTAAAAATTGTCTATCTAATCTTTTTTCTTTTTTCATGATTGTTACTGAGAATAAAGGAAGAAGGCACAACTTGTTTTTGCAAATATTTGTTTTTTCTCCTGTTTACTTTTAGTCTGAACTGTGCAAATTGCTACTGATGAAACTGCACTGACTTTGCTTTATTCCTTGCACCACTGTAAATAAAGAAGCACTGTTTTTCACTATTTTTTCAAATTTGTGTCTTGTTACTCTCAAGCAGTGGTACTTGGGCATGTACTACTACAATTGTTCATTCCATTATTTCAGAGTTTTGTGCATTTGTTCGCTGAAGACTTACTTTGAATGAAATGGAGTTGCCAGGTTGGTATCCCAGCTTTTTGATGATGTCATCCTCTTATTTTACAATAGACGTGTGCCCGAGCCAGACAGCTGAGTGGTAGATTCCACTCAAGTAGGGAAGGTCAGTTTCTTCACACAATTTGAGAAAAACTGCAGACACTTTAACAGAAATAGAATAAATACGAGGCCTGCTCATTCATTTGTAGTTGCCTTGGACTCACTGAGGCTGAAGTGTATGACAGAGGATGGCAGAATGTGTCAGAGATTGCTGATACTGACTGTGTTCGCAATGCATGGGATGGCTGCTTCACCTGTGATGTGATGTTCTTCTGCTGTAATCTTAGCTAACTAGAGCTGTTCTGTGACCGGGTGGCATAAATGACATCTCGTTTAACTCCAAAATGAGTGAAATAAATAAATAAAGGTCTCTGCTCATAAATTTTGGATTTACTTTAAAAAAATTCCAATGGAACAATGGAAATGTCTCAAATGATGAAATTTTCAACACAGACTATATAGTTGTGGTAAGATGATATCATACGTGTTGACAGGCAGCTGGCATAGTAACTAACCATTAACAGCATTGTTGTGGCCATGGAAATTGAACAGAATGATTTTAGCAGTAAAAATAATATTATTCAATACACCTAAACTAAAAATAACACAATTTTAGGGAGATATATAATGCTAACAAACTTTAATTGACTTAAGTGTGTTAGAAATATTTTCTTTCTATGTGTGAAGGTCCAGTTTGCACCTTCCTTGTCTCTGTTGAAACTGGGACCATTGATAGTAATGTACCAAGATGAGCCAGGACAACAAGGACACACAACCAGCAAGAGTAAGGTGCAAAGTACAATTGTGCTTTTGTTTCACAACCCAAACAATGTGATAGTAGTGCAGTGCAAGTTCTTCAATAAATAATATATCCACAAAAACAGGTGTTCATGTGGAGGATAAAAACACTAATAAATAAGTTAAAAATCCCAGTCTAAACCCCATGCAGATATCAGGTTCTTTTCTGCTTCTGTCAGCCCAGCACGTCTTTCTCTCTCTCATTCTCCGTCTTCCCAGCTCAGTCCATCGGGTCTTTCAGCTGGCAGAGACGCTTGCAGTTTTGGTCCCTTCCTCATTGCAACTGCCTCAGTCGATGACAGCCACAAACCTCTGAGCTTGACCTCCGTCTTCCACACACTCTCTTCGGTGTCTAAGGGGTCCCTAGTATGCTGCCCAATCATTCTCCAGTTCTCTCTTGTGTTCAACAGGGATCAATTTAAGTCTGGAACACTGTGAAGTCACTAACCACCTGCCTTCTCACCGCTGCACTTGCTGACACTTCCCGGCTCTCCCTTTGGTTATCAATCGGATCGTTCTAATACTCTCCTACTTAGGCTCCTTCTAAGCTGATAGGTATGGTAATCACAGACCCCAAAGTGTTGACGAGACAATTGGTTGCTGTACACATCATGAAGTTATTGCCTGACCAGCCAACTGGCCATCAACACCCTGGAGTCACTCGTACATGCCCACACACACATCTATATTCCTCCAAGCCACAGAAAAGAAATTACACACTGCATGGACTCTGATGTGCTTCACGACACTATGCAATATTTGTATTACTTTGTTTATTATTTTGTGTATTATTTTGTTTACTATTATTTGGTTTATTACATTGCAATGAAATAAAATTACAGTTATTTTCAAGGGAGCCGATATTAAGCTGTTTTTTAGTGACCCTGGCCATATTGGTGATAGTAACAATGCTTTTTCACTAGTCACCATCAGTTTTTGCTTGGTCTTTCCCCAAGGCTTTGTTCTATAGTCATATACACAAACATTCAGAGTACTCCTCTGACTGAGATCAGGGGAGAATAACGGGGAAGGAGAAAAGTGCGACAAAGTCTATAACTGCCTTATCCCCTAAAGTGAAGGAAGGCAATCTGGGTGAAACATGATGTTATTTCTGTTCTGTCATTGGAAGACCTGCCCCTTCTGGCCTTCCACTTACTTAAGACTAGTTGACCCTCACGGCTCCGCCAATGTAGTAGTGAAACAGGACAGTGAGGAGGGCCCTACCTGGCTCTCCTCTCCTGACATCATACTTTACCCTCCCCTCAGCCCGCAGCCTCTGTCTTGGATTAGCACAAATATATCACTCCTGCAAGCAAACCATGATTATTAGTGTGATGAGAGAAGTCGTAAAATCAACTGGAATGTTCACGCAAATTATAGAAAAAACCCAATCTAAATCCATTAAGTAGTTCTCTCATTCGCTAGCTAAGCGGAGGTTAGGAACACCCCAAGTCTGGCATGTGAGTGAAGTCCTCTCGCCCCACTGCATGTCTCTCAAATTTTCGTAAATAAATCGGTACCGCAAGCGAAATATGATACATAGCGCAATGAGATAAGTCGCAAAATCAACCAGAATGTTCAAGCAAATTATAGAAAAAAACCCGATCTAAATCCATTAAGTAGTTCTCTCATGAAAAGCAGACAGACAGACATTGAATTTTATATACTGTATACAGTATAGAGATGGAAAGAAGAAAGATGGAAATCCAGCAGTGTTTCTTTAACTTTTTGGCTTTGGGAGTCATATTTAGCATTTTAAATTAACTGAAAACCTACATACAAAAATTGAGGAACTGGATTACAAATGACTGAGAGTAGAAGAGCAGGGTTTCCCGTTGGTAAAACAAGTGCAGTTAGAGGTGGGGAAAAATATCATGCAACAGTGTCAATAGCTCCATTGGATGGGGGTGGGTAGTTTCAAAGCATTTTTTTTCCTTATGTGCTTGTGATCTAGCGAAGGCCACATTGGCAACACTCTTACAATAAGCAAGTGTGAATGTTCTGCACATGGCCGCTACAGCTTTGTGATGTCATGCTGGCCTGGCAAAGCATTATGGGGCATTTGAAATAAAAAAATTCAAGGAAAATATTAGGTGGACAAGGTCAGTGGAAAACACAACATATTCTCTGTGAAAAGCATTTTGGCAAATTTTGAAAATCAGCACTGTGGATGTCATTTTAATATCTCCCCTAATTTCTACTCACACATTCTCCATGCACATGCGGTATTATCTAGATTTTGAGCAAACCATTTCTTTACAAAATTAGGAAAGTGTAAGTTTCATCAGTCATCTGCCCGTTTCTTGGGTTATCATTTTAGTAAATCAGGTCTGAAGTTAGATCCAGAGAAAATTAGCGTCATTAATAAATGGAGACCACCCTATTATGTTACGCAATTCTAATGGTTTCTTGGACTTGACAGTTATTACTATTGTAATCAGACACTTTAGCTCCCTGTTTGCTTCAACTACTGGATTGACATTCTTTTGTCTCTGTAGAATCCATGTCTTCCTGATTTTATTAGGACTTTACAGTTCTTAGGCTGGAACCTTTGCCAAACTGGTTGCTATTTGAGAAAGTCCCCTCAGTTTAAAATCAGATAAAAGGTATGGCTTTGAACGTGGGACTTCCTCCTTCCCCCTATTTCTGTGGTGGGTGAGGTTGAGTATGAGGTTCAAGATACTGTATGTTGGACTCAAAGAAGAGAGTCTCTAAAGTAGAATATCTCGTGCAATTTTGGGGCTATAGTCTTGAGGACTATTGTTGGGTTTGTGCATGCAGTTTGCATGCACCCGGGAACCTGCATCACTTTCATACTTGCTGTTGTACAAATGAGCATGCCATGGGGGAAAGGGTTGTGTTGCAATTTATTATTATTCCATTAATAATATACATTTTATCTGGACTTATTTGTTATTTTTACACAGAACTTGATTTTCCTATTTATTTCTGCTCCATGTTGTTTTTGAAACCATTCACACCATGCCAGCAGGGAGTCTTGTGACTGCTCCATCGCATTAACAACATAACATTCATTACATACAGCTAAATGTGGCTATGTTTTTATGGGTAATTATCCCTTGGTTGGATAAAGAAAATCTTTCTTGCTATTCTTGGTAGCTTAACTTTAAAAACCTAGTAGAGAGGTTTGTTTCAGTTTCACCTTTGGATGTGTTTCAAGTTAAACTCTTTTTGGTTCTCCCCTTTAACTTGGTGCTCAGTTTATTTTTGTCTCAGTGGTTTTTGACTTTGCCTGTCTGAGATTTTTATTGGTTTTCAGCCTACACGTTCCACTTGCTCTCACAAGAAATCCAGTGTACTTCAGTATCTACATAACATTTATCGCTTTGGTATTTCAGACTTTATCTCTTGGTTTTCTATGTGGATTTTGGAGTTTGCACACGGATTTAATTACCTCATGTTTTTGTAAGCTTCTTTAAGAGTCTTTTTATTGCCTTTCCCTTTGTTCTTGTATTTAGCCTCTTTTTTATGTAATAGTATTTGTAGCTTTGACCTATTAGTTTTTTTATTCTTAGATTGTGCTTCCTTTTAAGTTATTGTGTAGTTTTGCTGTTTCTGAAATATTCGGATTTTGGATATCCATTAGCTTTAGTTTAATTACAGCTTCCCTCCCCTTCTGGCATTGTCTTTAAGACTAAATCATAACAATATAAACACTGACATAGTATGTAATGTCACTGCCTGCCTATATGTTACCTAATTTGGTTGCACACAGCACATGACCTCTAAACTTTATTAAAAATTACTGTAAATGAAGAATGACATAATTACAAGTATATTAGTTGGGCAAAGTCAATCTAGTTACAGTTAGGACTTAAGATTTTTTTTTATTTAAACAGTGCTGAGTTTAGAATTTGTTTTGGTATTTTTTGCAAAGAATCTTGTCTCTGACGTATGACTTCTCTTTCAAGCAATCTCTAAAGCTCTTTATCTGCCAGACCCAGTTGAAAGTAAGCATTTTTGTTCTTTGGACAAATCAAATGTCACATTGGCCAAAATGACAGCAAGTATAGCTGTAAATGTTGTTAATGTAAATATGTAGAAAAAGAAAACTGCAATACCAAAAGTGGTGTGTATACACATTTTATGGTATGGTGAACACATTCCAGTAACTAATTTCTGCAGAATCTTGTGTGAACCAAATATTAATGTATTGTTCAGTTGAAAAGAACAGATGGGAGGATCATTCCTAAATTCAAACAACATGATTTTGTTATGATTTTAAGCCTCATAAAAGTCAAGAAGGCCTTAAAACTTTGAAAAAGATCTGAGGTCTGTAATATCACTAAGGGAGAGAATAACTGCCAAACCCTGGCCCAAAATAACAAAGCATTAAGTGCAAAGACTCTGCTGTGCAGCAGCATTATTTAAATAAGAGTGGAAACAGGAAAGGTTGTGGCTTGATTTACAGACATTGGTTGATACCAGGAAGAAAATAATCTAATAAACAACCCCAGAATGTGAATCCAAAATCATAATTCAAAGAATGTGCCAGAGTATTCAAAAAAACAAAATAATTTCATGCAACCAGAGCCAAAACATAAGATGAAAACAGTTAATTAAAAAATTATTTTTTTGCTAAAATTCCAGTCAAAACACTAATGAGAACATTAAATCTTTTCTTTGTTTTATCCATAAACTTGAACAACAAGGAAGTGAAAAACACAGACCTGTTCAATGTCAAGCACTGCCTACTGAACAACAGCATAGCAACTGTGAACAGAAAAGGACCTACAATTGAGGTTCCCATAAGATAAACAACGTGGCACTGCAGGAAAACACATTTTAATTTAAACTTCATTAAAAACGCATTTCAAACAAAAACAAAACACTTAGCCACTGGATTCTTTGGCCTCAAAGCACAAATGATGTTTAAAATAGTTTTAGAGACAAAGGAATAGCTGCAAAAGCCAGATCACGACATTAAGGTTAGTTTTGACTTAACATATTAAATTAAATCCAAACATCTCACACTTTAAAAAAAGAACAATAAAATATATCAAAACAAGCTGGGGCTGGGCTTAACATTCTCACTCTACTTTCTGTTTTTTCATGTTAAAAACTATTTTAGATTGCTCTTTTTTTTTTTTTTTTTTTTTTTTTTTTGTTTTGTCGGGGCTGGGTAGGATTTGAAAGCTGAATTCTTTTCTTTGGATTAATTTTGAAGTAAACTGTTGTATTTACTGTGATTTGTTCTGTTTTATTCGGCTGAAATGTTTTATTCTAAAATAAAGGGGAAAAAATACAAAAGAGGAAGATGAAATAAAAATGGGATTTTTTTTTCTATAGCACATTTTCATAGATAGCATAGCAGTAGCTCAAAGTGCTTTACAAGTTGTGAAAGAAACGGTTACAAGACAAAAAAGAGTGAATATTTACCAAAAATAATAGATACAAATAAATCAATACTGACTTACATAACATAGATATATGGGTACTTGAAAAGTCTCCATATTGTAAGTGTTAGTATCGTTAGTGGATGGACTGGAAGAGGCTGTGTATCAAGAGCAGTTCCTCCCCCAGTACAATACTGTAAATGGCAGGGCTTTGCTGGCGTGGACCTAGTTTGGACATAGTCCTAAGGGACATCCCTGTCAGCGTCCTTGGGTGGGACCACCTGCCAGTTGACGGTCAAGAACTGCCCTCTACTCTTTAACTCTCTTTCGTAGTTCTTGGAGGTTCATTTTGAATACACTCTGGGAGTTTTGAGAGTTCTTGTGCCTGTTCTGTGCTTTGTAAATTTTGACATATTGACCATCATGCTTCATTATTATGTTGGGACTGCATCCGCCTTGGACATACAGTACTTCTGTTTCTAGGCAACTCCATTTTGCCATTGTGCTCGGTGGAGCTTCACAGTACAGCAGAACATTTTTGTGAAGAATAAAACCTCCTTACTTTCATGGAGTTTCTCTGTTTGCCCATTTATCTAGCTGGGGTTTGGCGGTATATCCCCTTCTAGTGGGCATTATTAGAAGTGCTTTTGCCGTCTTTTAGGGCTTATGTGTCTTGGGACTCCTAGTCATAGTAGCTGTATGACATGACCCCTGGGGTGTGCAATATAGAAACAGTAACTAACATCTAAGCAACAGAAAACAGCACATAGTTTTGAAATAGGAATAAAATGAAAGAACTCATTCTAGAAGCAAACAAGGCAACACAATAACCATGAAGCTAAAAACAGCAACTTTCAAAAACTTTGGGAAAATTTGTAAATCCATGAAAAATTTAACAAAGTCATAACATAATGATTAAACATCTCAAGAATTTAATCAAGCTTTATAGTTGTGCTATTGCTGGTCTACTGAGATTTGATCAATAGCAACGACTCTGTGTACTGCTTTTATCATGTGTTGCAGTTTAACTTTATTTTTTAGTATTAATTTTTCCAGAGATAGGGCATTTGGCAATACAGAGACATAAACATTTGCATAGTACAGAAGCTAAAATGAAGTAACTCAGTTTTTCATTAAAAAGCACCCTTTGATAAAACATAACAATGCACAGAAGCTATCAAAAAGACACATTAGAAGTTTATATCATAAAAACTGTTGAATATATATCAAAGGACATTATGCTCAGACTATATAATACACAAGTGAGACCGCATCTGGAGTACAGTATACAGTTCTGGTCACCATCCTACAAGAAAGACATAGCAGCCTTTGAAGCTTTGCAACCAAGTGCATTCCAAGACTTAAGGACATGTCCTTCTGTGACAGACTTAGAGAGTTACTCCTGTCTAGTCTTGAAAAGAGGAGACTGCATGAGGACTTAGCCTGGGTCTTAAAAATATTTTTAATTGATAAAGTAGATCCAGCAGAATTCTTTCAACTTAACAGTGAATCACATACTTGTGTACACCAGTTTAAATTAGGGGCCATGCATATAGGACTAAAACCAAGAAGCACTTTTTTACTCAAAGAGTTTTGGGAATTTGGAACAAACTAATGATATGTAATTGTATCAGAAGCCTTTGACAACCTTTAAAAGGTATCTGTATGAGATATTGGGTCAACCTAGACCAGGGGTCCTCAATCACGGTCCTGGAGAGCAGCAGTGGCTGCAAGTTTTTGCTCCAACCCAGTTGCTTAATAAAAAGCACTTATTGCTAAAGTAACACTTCTGCTTCACTTTAGTGATTTTGAGCCCTTATTGCTTAATTTTGTCTTAAACAGCTATTTTAATTGCTCCTTATTATCAATAACATGCAAATGACAAGAGAGAGCAGCATTTCTCCATTTAGCTTATTTACATTTACACCTGTGTGTATTTATCTGCACTATTGGGTTTAATTAAATACTTGGAAGAAAAATGAAGAGAAAAAAGTGAAGGACTGAGAATTACTCGTCCATTTTAGCCGTCAAATCATTTGCATGATAGAAAGGGAAAGAAAATCTAGAATATGAGAATGACCTGACATAGCAGAGTTAATTTAATTTCATAGCTTATTAGTGCTTTATTGGCAAGAATTGCTTTCTAATTAAGCAACCAGGTCAGATAAAAAACCTGCAGCCACTGCGGCTCTTCAGGACTGGGATTGAGGACCCCTGACCTAGACATTAGCTAAACAAATAAGCTTGATAGACATAGTGGTCTCCTGTACTTTGTCAAATCTCTTATGTAGTCAGGAAATAATCAGAAAATCTTACTTGATCATCACGGTTGATTCATTTGTAGGCCAAAATTTCCCCCGCTAGTCCTCCATTTATTTAACTACTATGTGGGATGATTGTCTTTTTCCTTCTTAATCAATGACCACTCTTTTTATTTCTTTATAGTAATTTCAAGAGAATTCACTAAACAAAACTTAACACAATTGGATGTCTCACTCGGACCCAGCTTTGCTCCCATTGCCGCAGGGTTAGTTGCCTGATTCCTTTCACTCTGTACTGGACAAGCAGGTTTTAAACTGGATGGATAGGTTTTTGAAACATTTTCAGAAAAAGCCATCGATTTGTTGAAAATGGAGAATTCTAATAGCCTTGCAATTAAACTGCAACATTTTGTGACAGAATATGAGCTGCTTATTTAGATGGGATGTTTATATGATGTTTTTTTTTGCCTGGCATATCCTTCATTTAGTATTTTATTTGTGCGTGATTTCCCACAACCTGTCTGGACAGAAAACAAATGACTCTACGTTTATCACTTATAGTATCCTTACTGCGTCAAGTTGTCTTCTGACACAATTGTCAGCCATGACAGTTCCTGAAAAGCAGTACAGATTTACAAGCAGCAGACAGTGTTCTCAATATCAAAGAGCTGGTCGAAATCAGTCACATCAAGTGCAACTTCATACATGCCATCCATTCCTCTTAGTATCTCAAGTCGTAAACATGTCATCACCTCCGCAGTCCTCTCAGCTGACCTCTCGATTTCATGTGTTGCTAAAGCAGAAAATCATCCTGAGATGACTATCATGTGGGTGGGTTGATCCTCAAAGAAACAGAAATCTATTCCTGCCCCGAGCCTAAATGAAATAAGTTTATTTTTCTTTTATATAGTTTTTTTTTAAGAATTTCAAACAACATACAAAAATACAACCAAATATAAGAAAGATGTTCTGAGGACCAATAGCTCTGATTAGTTTCAAATGCAAACACTTTACAAGGAAAAGGACTACAAAAGTTCGCCTAAGATATTGTCCTTTAATCTACACTACTCTGACCCTTTAGCTTAAATTACAATAATAGGAAGCCTTATGAAGTCTATTTTTTTGCATAATTTGTGAATGTTTCCAGATGTACAAATGCATGTATTAATATGAAAAATGATCTTTAAAAGCTAGTAATATTTTCATGTTTTAGTGATCATGTTTCCATTGGCACCTCATTTTCCCATTCTTAGCGGGCAGATGTGAAACCCAGTGTGGTTTTCTGCTGCTGCTGCTGCTCATCATGTCCATTCAGAGATGTCCTTCAGCACACCATTGTTGTAAAGAGCTGTTGTTTTTCTGTTAGCGTAGTCAAGTCTGTCCTTTCATACATCACTGGATATATTTTATTTTGTTCTGTGTAAACATTACAGGCTGTAGTATATGGCAATCCCAGGAGGACAGCTGTTTTTGAGGTTCTTTAACCACCATGTCTGGGATTTCCTCTGGGATTGTTACAGCCAACTGTTCTCCCTCTCTCCTCCATCATTCATGAGAAGAGTTATTTGTAGATTTTATTACTGTCTTTGGATAATACAACAATCTTAGTAATTTTAGATTAATTCCCAATTAGCACCCATTTTTTCACCTTCATGGAAACCCAAAATCAATCGTTTTTGACAGAGGAGTAATCTTGCAGTTTACTTTGTGATTTTGGCTATATTTTTGTTCCATGTTTCCATTTATTATTTTCATTTCAGATTATAATTTTAAAAGCAATGGTCAGAGACAGGCCTGGATTTAGACTTTGATAAGGCCATAAGCTATTTGAGACATGTGGCCCTTTATAAGTCCAGATAATTTGTTTTGGGGACCCCAAGAAGGCGAGGGCCCTAAGCTATAGCTTGTGTAGCTTATACGTAAATCCTGCACTGGTCAGAGAGAACAGGTTAATGGGGACCTTGAGAAGATTCTGAGAAGAACTGTGAATACAGTATGTTGAATCGTGAAACACAATAGTACTGAGTAGAAAAGGGTTGCAAACATTTTGCAGAATGCCTTGTGATGGGTCGCCATGGGCAAGGGGAAACCGGAAGGTTCTGTATTGATTTGTGGTCATTCTCCATGAGGGGCTCCAATACCGACGTTCCTGGATGACAATTGGTGGCTATTCTCCAAGGGGGATGGATTGCCTGCCACAAACATTTCTCCATTTCAGTTGTACTAAGCCTCATCCCAGCAGTATTCCTGTTACTTTTACAAAGCATCTCCCTTCCTTCTACATTTTCGATACTGAAATCATTAGTTTCAAATCTTATAAAAAAGTAATTAAGTTCTTTCACGTAAAGCTTGTAGTCCTTGTCTATTTTCCATGAAGTCGCGGACTCTGCACTGGGACACTTCATCTAAGATTGCATATTCACTGAAATTCTATTATGCCTATTTCTTGTTGTTTTTTTAAAGTTATAGTTGGTGATTCTTTGTGTTGTTTTCTGACTACATTTTTGGGTTAGCATTTTTGTTTTGGTTTCTGATTGTCTGTCATTGGTTACAAGTTTTCGACTTATTTTTCACTACTTTTCATCTTCTTCTCCCTTTCTAAAAATTCACTGCCACATTCAATATCACAGGATGTACAGTTGATGGCAGTGGAGCCCTGATGTCATCATATGAGTACAGGAGGTGACACTAGCTGATGTCGTTACTTGGGTATTATATAAAAATTGCAGCATGTTAGCTCTTGTGTTCAGTGCCATACAGTATATAGTAATTAAAAGGAACACAGTGTTTTCACTAAGCGTTTTACGGCACCTTGGAGAAGTGATTAATGGATGGACTGGAGGTGGGGCAAGAATAAAAAGGCAAGCACATTACCAAGTTACGCTGCATGGTTCACAGTCAAGTGCATGTGTTGTAATGTGTTGCAGTTGGTTATTAAAAAGTTATTGAAGTTCATTGAAGCCTACACAGCCATTTCACATTCGGAATTATAAATTCTTAACAAATCTTTTTGCTTTATTAGCTTGTGCAAAAACTACCAAGGTTTTCAGGATTGTGCAGGTTTCTTTAATTAGTTCGTCTGATATTTTGGTTTTTCAGCTCCTTTTCACTTTTTGCCTTTCCATAGTTTTTGCCAAGTTGCTTAATATCTCCTTATCACTTTCTCACTATTTTCTTTGTCAAATCCATTCTGGCAGAAGAGTGATATAGATAAAAAAAACATTGCATCTTAAATGGTTTTATTGTGCCATTTCCTTGTTTATTTTACTTTCACTTACTTCATAAAAATGTGTGGCCTAGACATTTAGGCATCTGACTACTAACTGCAATACTGCTGGCTCAGTCTCTACTTCTGCCTCACAGCTTGATCCAGAGTAAGCCAGGTGCCCCTGCTGGGCATATACTGTTTTAACTTGGAAAGAATTCATTTAGATAAAACTGTTGGCTAAATAAATACAGATCTGAAGAACAGAGCCAGGCTATACTGCTTTGTAGGTCAATTTGAGATAGCATGCTCAATGGAAGTCACTATAAAACATTATTTAAATATAGATTGATTCTTTTTGCAGAATCCTTTATTTCGTCCTATTTTTTCTGCCTTTGTGTACGCATGCTATGGGTAAAGATGAAACTTTTTTTTCATTACTTCACAATTTCCTGAAAGCAAATACAACAGGGGTGTGCATTATACAGGGGATGCATAGTTCCTCAAAATGATGTCCGGTTATTTGCAGTCTGTTTTTAGACCAAAGCACAAACTGCTGACGAAGTACAGATTCACTTGAACATTCAAGAATAAAGAGCACTTTGCTTGGCTTTTAATGCTGATTTAATTTTACACATACAAGTAACTGTAGGTAGAATGAGCGCATCGTCATCATCATTATCATCAGATACAAATTTCTGGTGTAAAAGAATCCTGAGTGAGTTTCTTGTTCTTTCCTGAGTTTTTGGCTCTTTACCTTTGCCCAGGAGGGTCGGTTTGGAAGAAAGACATCAAAAAGTTCAACAGAAAGTTCTGCCTTGTAGTCTGATATTGAAACGCAAAAGGAGAACATTAGAACACTCTAGACGAGAGAAAAACCTCCTAATGTTTGTGTGAAATTTACCCTTAACAAGTTTCCAACTGTGTCCCCGTGTTCTTGATGAACTCATTTTAAAATAACAGTCTCGATCCACTGTACTAATTCCCTTCATAATTTTAAACACTTCAATCATGTCACCTCTTAATCTTCTTTTGCTTAAACTAAAGTAAAGGCTCAGCTCCTTTAATCTTCCCTCATAATTCAACCCCTGTAGCCCTAGAATCAGCCTAGTCACTCTTCTCTGGACCTTTTCTAGTGCTGCTATGTCCTTTTTGTAGCCTGAAGACCAAAACTGCACACAGTACTCAAGATGAGGCCTCACCAGTGCATTATAAAGGTTGAGCAGAACCTCCTTGGACTTGTACTCCACACAGTGCTATATAACCTAACATTCTGTTAGCCTTCTTAATGGCTTCTGAATACTTTCGGGAAGTCGATAGCTTATAGTCCACTATGACTTTTAAATCCTTCTCATAAGGTGTGCTCTCGATTTTCCCACCACCCATTGTGTATTCAAACCTAATATTTTTACTTCCTATGTGTAATACTTTACATTTGCTGACATTAAATTTCATCTGCCACAAATCTGCCCAAGCCTGTATGCTATCCAAGTCCTTCTGTAATGATGTAACGGATTCCAAATTATCTGCTAATCCACCTATCTTGGTATCATCTGCAAACTTAACCAGCTTGTTACTTATATCCCTATATAAATCATTTATATATATTAAAAATAGCAACGGCCGTAGCAGTGACCCCTGTGGAACACAACTCTTAACATCAGTCAATGTGATGAGGTTCCTCGCACCATCACCCTCTGCTTCCTGTGTCTGAGCCAATTCTGCACCCATCTAAAAACATCACCGTGAACTCCCACTTCTTTTAATTTGATGACCAACCTCTCATGTGGCACCTTATCAAATGCTTTCTGAAAGTCAAGATAAATAATATCATATGCTCCACTTTGATTGTATCATTTTGTTGCCTCCACATAGAATTCCAGCATGTTAGTAAAAGAGAGATCAACAGTGGTCAGCGGGGTGTGAAGGATGCACGTTTATTATCTTATTCAACTTTGATTTACAAACATTTCTCCAATAAATGGCAAAATTTTCCATGTATGCCCTGTTTCTCCATCTCTTTCTTTCTGTAAGCTGAACACTTTAGGTGAGGGGTTTGCAAACTGTTTTCTTTGCTTACCTCACATTTCAAAGTACCACCATCTTTTGCCAATTAATTGTAAGTATTGAATTCTTATTAGGCCAGCATAATGGGATTATTTCTTTGCCCATCCAGTTATATATACAGGGGGTTTTAACATGGTATCATTTTTCCACCTTTCATAGTTCAGTTTGGAGCTTTTGTTTTATGTGAACTGTAACTCTCTTAATATATAAACTGTTTTGAATCAGTTGTAGCTGCAGCTTTAAAGATGGCACAAAATAACTTCCTGGTACTGGTCTACAATACCTGCATACTTGGATCACCATAAAGAACATGGAACTAATATAACTATATGGCTGCCTTGTCTGTGTGGCCTACTGACTGCGTTTTTAACCGTACATTTGCTTTATACACTTCCAACGTCTTATTTTGTGACCTTAAGAAAGTAACCCACCAATGCTATACATGTAGCTGTACTGAAGTGATAGCACCATTTTGATATGCAAGTTGCTGTTATACATAGTGATTGTTTCCCTTCAGCGGCCTTTAAGAGCTGTTGCAGCAGTAAACAGAGTAAATCTCATTGTGCATGCACTGGATGGTATGTATTGTGAAGATGTGTTCAATGACAAGTTCAGTCTGGCTAAAAATAAAGCTGCTTACCATCAAAGACAGCCGAACGTGGTTCTGTTTATTTCCAGAGCAATGATGACATTTTTCCTCGCATTAAATTCACTACATTTGACAGTTCAATAGTAACTCTGCCAAGAAAACCACGCCAAGGACTTTCAATCAAGTGGAAAGATAGAATATTGGACTATCGACCAGTGCTGGACCTTAACCTAATTTATTTCAAAAGTCAGAATGTTTGAGATGATGATAAAGGATGTGGCTATAAATTGACTCAGTCTGCCAATATGAACCTAATCATCTGGTATTACAAAAAAAGGTTACAAAGAGACAAAATGAAACACTTTTTCTAAAAAAAAAAATCTTTATAGTTTGAAACAAAACAACCTTTTCATTATTGAAACTGTATCACTCTGAAAACTTTTGAAACTGTGAAAAGAATTTGTGTTGATTCTGTGCTACTTTCATTAGAATTTAGATAGCTTGCCATGCTGATTGGGTTATGCAGTTGGAAATAATCTTAGCTATGGCTTAGAAGGTTTATTTGTTACATTATTATCAAGAATTACAGATAAATGAATGTTTTAGTTCCTGTTACTAACATGTAAAATCTTTTGGCACCAATAATATCTATTGAGTGGACATTCTGGTTAACACTGTCACATTTTGATTCTGAGTGTCATCAGCGGCCAGCATAGACATGTGCCAGAAACTTTTTGGGGTATCAGCAAATTGCTGAGGTTGAGAGAGTATGTGTCACTGACACAGTTTGAGGCACCTTTAAGACTTCTATTGTCTTTGTTATAATCATTCACTATTGGCCTTAGCTTATACAAGATGGCACCTAAACCTATTGTCTTGTATATTAGGTAAGAAAGCTTAGGCATGAAGGCCTGGCCCTTTAAACAAGTGAAAATAATTAATTTCTTGGGTGTTGTTGTCAGATTTACAGCCCACCCGTTTTATTATACAAAACTCACATAATAAGGTTGCATTTGCTGAATAGTCATTATGTGTAAGCAGTCAACATTATCCTCTGTAAAAAAAATTTTTTGTGATCAGAATGGAAAATTATGGTAACTTTCAAAATTATATAAAACAAAGAAAACCCCCACCGACACCCACCTCAATACAGCTTGTATTCACAGTGAGTGAACCGTTATGTACGCTGGAAGAAATTGCCAATGCATGGCTGCCATCCAGAGCCTCTCAATAAACAATAAAGTGAGAGAAATCAAAATGCAATGTCTGGTACCAGAGCCAACACTGTGAGAAAACATTACACTAACTATGCTTGGACAGTTTAATTCTCTTCTTTAGCCAATTCCATGTTTCAAAAGTTCCATTCAATTGTCC
Source organism: Polypterus senegalus (assembly GCF_016835505.1). Lineage (NCBI taxonomy): Eukaryota > Metazoa > Chordata > Cladistia > Polypteriformes > Polypteridae > Polypterus > Polypterus senegalus. Next base: position 54,399,728 of record NC_053155.1, read on the forward strand.
CCTCTAGTGATTGGCAGCACAGCCAACCCCCAGTATTGCATTGCAAGTGGCAAGCATCCATAGTGTGTTCATGTAGAGATTCAGAGCTGAGCCTACACAGGTTCAATGGCTAGACTGTCACTCGGGATTTATCAAAGAACTCAACTCCAAGACCTATTTTCAGTGGTGAGTCCTGAGTTGTGTAAGGGTGAGACTCTTGGTTTCATTATTAGAGCTTTTCTGCAATGTTGGTTACTCCAGCCTGTTTCATGTATTGTAAGCTCCAGCTCTTTAGATAGATAGATAGATAGATAGATAGTATCAGTCATGCAGGCATGGATAGAGTTTCATGGGTTCTGGAGACAAGAAGATTATAGGGAAGACATACATTTTGACACCATCGCTAACACTTATTAGAGTGGAGCAGAATTCCACAAGGCAACTGATATAATTTCTGATGTGATGTCTGAAGCCCAAATGCTTCTGGTCATCTGGTCAAATAAGCCTTTGCGCACTAAGAAGTCAGCATTCAGATTCAGACCAGCTAGAGACCAGGATAGATAGATAGATTTGACAGTTCCAGTCCACAGTGCATTTACATGCACACACATATTTGAGTTAAGGAGAATAACCTGATTCTAGCAGACATCTGGTGTCTTAGTAATCCATACTTACATGCATAGTAATCTTCCGGATTCTCCTTGGGCAAAGCACTCATTAAACTGCACAAAAAAAGATTTAAAGATCATCATCGGCCACCACGAATTCGAAAAGAAGCATAACGCCTATAATAATTTTATTGTGTTTTAGAAATATATTTAGTCAAATTGACACTTTATTTATAGGTTTCTGTTACCAGATTGCATGCAGCACACTCATTTATTGCTTGGCTGTACAGGAACCTTCAAAGGACCTGGTACATGTGTTTCTTGCTTTACACCCAGTACTGCTGCAATAATTAATAATGTAGGTACTTTTACTTCAGTAAGATAAGTATGGCATTAGGTGACTTGTTATTAAAAAGTAATCAAACTACATAATGCATGTTATTTTTAACATATTTCCCTACTGGTCCTGAGATTGTGTTGCTGACCTTAGCACTGTACAGTTAGCTCATTAACATAAATTTAGAGACTTCTGAAATATTGCTATTTCAGACAGAAGAAGGAATAATGTGATCTCCTGAACATTTTACTCTAGAAATTTATTTTGGGGGTAATTTACCTGTGGCTGCTGAAAGCACCTGCAAAGCCAATACATAGGCAGGCTGGCCAAGTGCAATGGATATGCGCAGACTACAAAATCCTTAACAGTAACGTGGTTAAGGGTTTATATTGCCACATAATCAGGTTGTTCGTGGAGAAATCCATCTCTGGTGACCAAATTTCTCAGGCGCCAATAAACCAATTTCTCAAATCTGAATAAGGTTTTACATTGCATTTTAGAAGTCAGGTTTCTGTTAATATTTGGATGTAAATGCCCTCACGGTAAAGCATTATGCAGTCTTACTGCTATAAAGGAGCCTCGGCTATGTTTCTTGATACAAGTCTGATGAATAATTTGTTGGCTGAAAATACTGTGTTAGTGTTTCAGAGAGAGGATGTGCAATGTTGTTGATAATTCTTCATCTTTTAGCCTATAATAGAAGAAGTGGGTATAGATATCAAACTGATGGGTGGACATTCTTGAGATTTATAAGTTACTCTAATGCATATGTATTTCCTTAGTTCGGATTTATTGCCATATGTACATAGCACAAAGAAAATCTTATTTTCATATCTCCCTCAGACTAGTGACAGCATCACAGTCCCAACAACAGGCAACAAATACAAACACCAACTGTAAGTACAACATCAGATCACAGATACACACATGAGATTGTATGAGTGCCAGACAGAGTTAAGTAAATGTGGAATATTTGCTGAAAATATTAACATTTTGCATCCATGAGTGTAAATATACTTGTATGAAATTAACCACAAACACTTGACAATATAAAGTTCTATTGTGCCAGACAAAAATGAAAGAATGTGTTTCATTATTTACTAATAAGAAAGAATCTAAAAACTATATACAGGTGTATGTGTGTGTATATATATATATATATATATATATATATATATATATATATATATATATATATATATATATATATATATATATATATATATATATATATATATATATATATTTATTAAAAACCCACATGAAATTTGGCTAATGTTCCACTTTTTCTCGGGTTTCTGGACAAGACTGACTGATGAACAGGTGACAGATTCTAGTTTTCTTATCTCTAAACCATTAAGGCATTTAACGATCTGAAAATTTACCCTCTAATGTACTAGAAAAAAAAATGTGTGTGGTTAAGTTTGACTAAACTCTCTGCCTTTAAACAAAACACATGTTTCCATGATTAGTTCATATATTATTTATTAGAGGCAACATCTGCGAAACACATTGGCAAGGCCTGTCGTGTGCTGCTGATAGATTCGTAACTGCCAAATCTCTACAAAGTGCAGTGAAAAGCAACGATGTATCTCCATGTAGCATCGACCACATTTCACTCTGCTCTTTAAAATCTCGGCAAGTGCTCTTGGCTTGTTAAGCATGCAGATATTTTAGACACAGTCCTCCTGCACTGCACTGATCAGCTTTTATTACTTTATGAATTGCGCCTTTGTGCTGCTCATACTGTAGATCTGTGTGTTTTGAATTTGTCCTCATAAAATTGGCTTATCAGCTTTATTTTACACACAACCCTGTTTATCAGATATGCAAGTAAGAACTTCACTGTGCTTTGTACATATGACATAGTTGAACTTGAAATTGGATTGGATTAAGAAGCTTAGGAAATGGTTGTATTGATGATTTTTTTTTGAATAAAAGATAGATAGATAGATAGATAGATAGATAGATAGATAGATAGATAGATAGATAGATAGATAGATAGATAGATAGATAGATAGATAGATAGAAGTCCCTCTGGTTTATGGGTGGCAACAAAGTGGCTTGTTGCATTATATCTGAACCACTACTTCATGTGATGGAAGACAGGCTATCTGTTTAGCACAAGGGCCAAGTTATTAAAAACAGTGTAGGGCTCAGAAATGCAAAGAAGCCACAAATAGAACCCAAGAAGTGATTTAAAAAATGGCTCAAAGTGCAGTTATAAAGGTTACCCCCTGCTTTTGATTCATTTTGTGTGTGGAGCTCGGAGTTTGAAAGATGGAGGAGATACTGCGAGTGTTTTAATCAGATAGTTCCTTGTGTAGGTAGACAAAGAAAATATTTTGTTGTACTCTGTCCTCCCTGTGCTTATCCCTCCTATGTGTATACATTTTTGTTATGTTAAATAAAGAAACCACTTGTGTTTATCCTGACATCGCTTTTAATTTGAGACTTTATGAGAGTGACCTCTAGTTTTTCCACCAATCAGTTCAGTATGGAATATAATTTCATAGTGCTCTTAGTTTTGATCTGTCTGGAAATTGGACAAATAATACCACATAACTACGAAGGTTTCTTTCTATCACTCCTTCTAAGCACAAAATTATCATTGATGTTCGTCCAGATAGCAAGTTTAACACTAGAATTACCAGAGCCTACGAGAAAACTCGTAAATCCGGCCCACCTTAAATCCATTTGCACCTCTCCATCAGCATCTTTGTCCTGTAAATGTGCCAATTAAGACAAGCAGCAAACGGACTATTCCATCCCCCACCGTCGTAGAACGTTCACTAAGTTTTCCCAGCTCGTGCCTTGCTTGATTTTCTGGGAGTGAATGAACTGCTGGAGTTTTAAAGTGGAAATAATAGATCGTTATTTGGAACACATGCATTTCATGTGTGTTCCATTTCTACAGTAATCTGTGTAAACACATTGTTAAAACAAAAACTTTTTCATATTTTAGTAATAAATGTTACAAAATGTAGGCATAAACTATGTGTGAAGCCTGAAGTCCAAAGATCAAATCAACCCTTTCACAAAAGGTTCAAGGACGATACAACAACTTCTGTGGTGTAGCAGTAAGATTTGCTGACTTGTAATCAAGGGGCCACTGGTTCGATCCCCACTGCCTCCTATATTTGCCATTTTCAGTAGTGAGCTGCTCTTATTGTTAATATTATACAGTACACACATACATTTGGTTTGCGTCTGTAACAGACTGTGTACATTTATAGTACTGTACTTGTAAAAGTTACCTTTTTTTTTTACTTTTATTCTCTCACTCACGATCACGATACCTACTACCGCCCTAGGGATCTGATGCTGTTAGTTTTTATTTGAAACTGGGAATAACTGTAGAGGTGAGTGGTGTTTTGAGGCAATGGGACTGGACATTCTCTGATCTGGAGGGATAAAAGCTGACACAAAAATGGTGGTGAATCTGCCTTCTTCGTATCGCACCATCACTTTATTTTTTTTTATTCAGTTTTATTCACGCAAAATTAGCATGCACCTTATGGTTTATGATGTCAAAAAAAAAAACATAAACGTATGTATATATGATATTTTAAAGAAATCATTTTATGGAATGAAAAGTACTAAATCAGAAAACATTATCGCACTAATGCAATATTATTTGAAAACGAACAGCGTCAGATCGGGTGTGAATTTACGCTGGTGCTGTTACCTAGAGTCAGATCAGGAGAGGCTGTGGGGGGGATGTTAGAGTGTGATCATCATTGAGAGAATAAAACTGAAGAAAGCTAACTTTTACAAGTACCATAAATTTATACCCAATATCCCATATTTTTGTTGTTCTTTTTTTCCTATAGTGTTAGTGACCCTAACATAAAATGATCCAAGTATATGATGCAACCATAACATAAAATGAACTAAACAGCAACAAGCATCCACCAAGCTTGTGTGTTTGAAACTTCTCAGCATTTTATGAGCTGACCTACAGTATACAGGTACGACTACTTTCAGTTCCAACGGACCAGTCACAAGTTGATCTGGATGTAAGACACACTGATATATGTATTCAAACTCGACTGTATGTTTATTACTATATAATAAGTCCCTTAAGTCATATTGTTTGTTGTATATAATTTTTTATCATCATTCTTAGCACATTGTGTTGATTTTCCATAATTTATTTATGAATTATTTTTTACTTTATCATTTTGTTTCTTTATTACTGCTGCTTGCATGGGTGCCAAATCTTTAAAAGCTTCACAAATCCTTTCTTTGTCTGTATCACCGTACGTCATCAGTGTGAGCCTCTCCCAGTGTTCACTGTTAACTGTGAGAGGAGAAGTTGTTCCGGCTGAGATTGAGTACTCATATGTTTTCTGTTTTAACATTTCAGCCTGTTTATAATAAACATTAACAGATAAAGGATTTCAGTGTGGTTTTATTACCCCTTCATGGCGGTTCACACAAAGTGGCACATTGTGAGTTACAATGCAGAAGCTTCGGAGGTTAACCGGATTCAAAGCCGGAGCGTAGCAGTACAGTGTGTGTGGCAGACACCGGTTACAATGGGATAAATTAAGGTCACATGCGATAGTATTCATTTTCTTTCCTCCCTCATACTGCTTAGTCACCTTCATTTTTGCGTCGAGATAAATTGCTCTTTTTTCTGTAATTGTAAGATAAAAGTAATGGAACATAGTCAAAATTGCTGCAGATAATAAACTGAGATCAAGATGAATGAGTCATATGGAGCTGGCATGGAAAAATCTGTCATTTGCCCATGAGTCACAGTAGTGATCGTAAGTCGAATGGTTATAAGACGCATAGATCATAAGTTGAAGACTACCTGTATACAAGTATCTGAAGGAACAGGTTATTTGATTTCCTCTGACACTCCATGGTGAGATTCTGTAAGTATCTCTTCTTCCAACTCTTCTTCAAACTTCCCATCTGTGGCCTTTATCACTTTCTATGATAAATCCTGTGCTGTGAAGAGAAAAGGGACATGAGCCTCCAAAATGACCCATAAACCAGCCCAGAAGAAGCTCACCCCAGGGTTGCAAGTTCTCAAACACTACTGGCCTACTTTGGGGTACACAAAAATGGGATGCTTGCATTTAAAATGTAAAATTATAAAGAATCCTAAATTTTACAAAAATGTCTCAGAAGGAACAGTAACCATAAAAGCTGATGTTTATATAGACAATCCTAACTGCAATCTTTATAAATGAAGTATTAACTAGTAAAATTAGGAATCTGTAATAATGCGCTCAAAAGAGCAAAAGGATTTGCCTAAAAAGGAAATCAAAAGTAAACAAGTCCTATTACATAATTAAAAGAACAGAATACAGAGATAGAAGCAATTGTAACCACCAGCGTGGTGCTCCAGCTCCCCAAACACCCAACACAAACAGACTCAGACACAAGTTAAAAGCACAAAGAGATTTTTGTTTTTTGTATGAACATTTTCCTTATCAAGCGTTTCCCACCATCACAAGTACAATAAAGCACAGGCACTCTTCTTCTTCTCTGTCACTGCCCCCTTACTCAGGAGTACTTCCAGTGTTCTTTAGATGTGGCATTAAAGCATGTGAGATGGAAATCCCATGAAGGAGGGCTCCTCAGTCCCAGCAGCACCTCCTGGTAGCATCCACAGAACCCAAAAGGACTGCATCAAAGAACTCTATGTCCCATGATACCCTGTGGGAATCCCAGTCACTGCTGTAACCCAGGGGGACTACCATCTACTGTAATAGGGAAAGGAACTGGCCTAGATACACCATCTCCCCCACATTATCCATTAATTTATCCCTTTGTATGGGATATTGATTCTGCTCCAACCTAGCTAGGTTATGCCTCCTTCCATACTGTCCTTCCATTATGGTGTCCCTGCTTAGAAAAGGTCTAATGCAGGATTTACACAATATAATCACAGCATTACATAAACAGCATTACTTACAAAAGACTCCTTACAACACTAAATGAACCACTGCTGAGACCCGCTTCTGACTGAGAATATAAAGGAACAATATCACCTTGGACATCCCTGACACATAAAGCATTTGGCAGAATAGTTAAAGACATAAAACTGAAATAAGAAATGGTAAGCAAAACTGACAAAAAATAACATTAAAATATGAAAATTAGTAAGTTAAAATTAATTAATACAATTAGACAGAGAATAAATGCAAGCTTGGCTGTATGCAACATTCTAAAAGTACAATGGAACCATCTAAAGGGATATAATTTACCTAGAGAGGGTTTCATTTAAACCAGTGTTTACAGGGTTGGGGGCAACCAAAAGAATGAGATTGTGAGTGTAAGTGTAAGTGCTGATATAAGGTTCTTGCACCGTGATTCTGTGCTCACTCTCTCAAATAGGGTGAGGTGACTGGCAACACAGGAACACCAGAATGGTGTTTGTCCAGAATGAGAGGAGCAGGTTAAGGTGTTGCAGACATGTAATTAGTATGCCCTTTTGGTGCCTCCAGTGAAGGTATTCACAGTATGGCACACTGGGGATTATATCTCCCAACACAACAGAGAGAATCTGAGAATTCAACAGAAGAAGCTGGAGGAAGATATGAATCGGGTGTTCTGGTCAGTTCTGCTCAGTGATCCCTACCAGAAAAAGAAGAATGGAAATGATTTCCTAGATGCCTGTCTCTAAATGCCTATGTGCATATTGTGATGCATGAGTCACTGTCCTGCACCCAAAAAAATTAAGGCTCAGTCTTAGGTTTCAGAACGACCGACCAGCTTTATTAATCAACGTCAAACAGGATCAGCAAGCGTATTTATTGAAGCAGGAGCTACCACTCCATGACACACAAACACAGCAATTTAATTTAATCATTCTGCCTCGGCTCCCTCCTTCAATTCGGGTACAGATAACCTTCCTCATCAGGTTGGTCCCACGGCTGCGGATCTGTGACTGGGATCAGATTGTCCTGTAGGAAAGGGGACAAAGAGAAAGTGGGCCAGGTCATTGGCTGAATTAAAGTACTCCACGGGTCGGCCGACAGACGCATTGTGTGGTGGGGCTGCGTGCACGTCACAATATGTTTATACGTTTGCTTTTACATCATTATAATTTGACTTGCTGTAGGTCACACAATCAGTCAGAAGTGAGACCAAATCAATAATTGCATGATTTAAGGCTTATTGGCTTTGAAACCACAGCACAATGCTAGCCTGCAGTAGTGCTTCCATAGCTCTCCTTTTTGGATCTCCGTGCCTCCATTTTATAATTTGGAATTGTACTTTTGTTCCAGCTGATGAGGTTCTGATATATTCAATAAAATTATTAGAAACTCATTCATTTGTTAGTTATCTATTCAGGCCAGATGCTGAGCACCATGTTTCTCTGTCATGTGTCAATCAAAGAATGCATTTTATTTTACTGGACAGCTTCTGGCGAAGTTCCTTTCTTAGCCATCACAGTCTCAAGATTTGACCCCATCTGAATGACCACTTATGGGGGATTCTGGAATGATGTCACAGTATAAATTATTAACCAGCAGAACTGCAAATAATATTCCAAAAATAATATTAAAATCTATGCCAAGATATAGGGTGGTCCAATGGCAATACATTAATGAATTACTGCCATTTCGATCTTTTCATCAAATACATGTTAGGATGCAAAAAGTCTTCAGAGCCTTACTGTGAAGTACAAACCATATAGCCTAATGATAATTCTGCATGGTGGTTTTGTCAGAGCAGTAGATATGTCCAAAGACAGGTAATAGACCACAGAATCTTTTGTCACAAGGTTTCAAATTCTCTAGTGTGCCTTCTAAAGTAAGATAAGAGCCTGCTTCCACTGAAATATTCATTTTGCTCCTCCCAGATTTATTAAAAACACATATTTTTAATTTTATGCACAGTTCTTCACATTTAACCTTGGGAAGACTGGATTTCCCTAGAGTTTTCACAGGCATTTTTGACAGCCTTCAAACTCAATAGGCTTTTCTTGACAGCCTTCCTAAGCAGTGCCGATCTCACCATGATAATCAGTTTAAGATTGATCCATGCTCTACGCAGATTGACAGTTTATCCTTATTTGTCAGTTTATTCCTAAAGAATTTCACTGCGCTTTTGGAGATTTTCCAAGTCTTTGAAATGTTCTGCAAGCCCCTTACCTAAATTGAAGTTTCTCAATACGCACCTGTTTTCTGCACCTATCGAGATCGTATCTGGCATTGTCAATGATAGAAGATATTACAGAATAAGGTTAATAGTAGTTTAAAGTATAACTTAAGGTGTTTAAACCTTTCTGTATGTTTCATGTCCAAAGAAATGCAGGTTAGGTGGATTGGTGACTCTAAATTGGCCGTAGTGTGTGCTTGGTGTTTGTGTGTGTCCTGCAGTGGGTTGGCACCCTGCCTGGGATTGGTTCCTGCCTTGTGCCCTGTGTTGGCTGGGATTGGCTCCAGCAGACCCCCGTGACCCTGTGTTCGGATCAAGGTTATTATAGTTTTGCCTTTTTATATTAGTTTTTATTTCTATATTTTTTCTGACCTTACTTGGAAATTCAGTTTAGTTTTAGTTTTCCTTCATTGTGTATTTTAGTTTTAGTTTAGTTTTTATTTCACAAAGGTATTTCTATTTTATTTTTATATATATTAAGTTTCAGTTTTAGTTTTAGTAATTATGGTATGGAGCGCCTACGGAGTTAATTTTGTGTCACAATCAGACAGAACTGCACACTTAACAGATTTGGATATGAGTTTAATGTTAGTGGAAGCTTACTACACTGCCTAGTTTACTATCTGGTTTTGTTTTTGTCTAATAAAAACAAACATAATCAAAACTAGACACTGAATATGAACAATTTTGCACAATTTTATAATTTTTAAAATATTTTCTCATGAAAATCACAAGGGCTTAGGAAGAACAGGACTCTTATGCTTGAGTCAGTGTGCAGACCCCACCAAGCTGTATTGAGGGAAACAAAGAACAACAAGCAAGTATATCAAGGTTAGGGGTGGTAAGTCTTGAATAGCCCACCATAAGAACAGTAAACCCATAATGAGCAGAGCAGGAGCAGGTAATAAGAGTATGGACAGGCACAAAACAACAGAGACAGCGTCTGAGATTAAGAAAACATATACATTATCTAAACCTGTTTATCTAGAGTAGGATTGCAAAACTTACAAGGGTTAAACACTAACGGCAAGAATATTCATTCAAAAACTAAAACTAAAAATATTTTAGTAAATTATTATTTTATTTCAGTTAGTCTTTCCAGCTACTTTAATAGTTTTGTTTAGTTTTAGTTTTTAATTTTGGTTTTGTTAATTATTTTATTTCAGTTTACGAAAATGTTTTTTTAATAATAGTTTCAGTTTTGATTTTAGTTTTTGTTAACTATAATAACCTTGGTTCGGATTCAGCGGTTTGGAAAATGGATGGATGGATGTTTCATTGCATTGCATCATTGTTGATGAGGATGGACAAATGCAATTCACCATTTTCACTTCACTCCATTTCCTGCTTTTGACAATCACCCTTCTCTGACTCGTTACACCACCGCTCGCCATCAGCCAGCTCTACTCCATGTCATCTTCCCTCATCTTTCAATTGCATCTTGTGTATGTATCATAGCAATTTTTTTCTCTTTGCACAAAACCCCAGTAGTTGGTTTATTTGATGAATAAGCTTAGAATAACATTCTTTATGGTATTTTATGTTTAAGGTGATTTTTGAGTAAACTACAGTTTGGTTTGGAAAAGATTCAAATGTCTCTCTTGAGAATGAGTTGCAATAGGTTTTCAGCATTGGAACTAAGAGGGCAGCAACAAATTAGACCCATAAATCTGAATATACTTGTAATTGTTCCAAATATTTACTTTGAATGTTTCTTTCTCTTCATGATTAAGTTTTTGTTCTGAAGTCTAACAGCCTACTATAGAATAATCCAGAGATGCAGATATTTACCTTGAAATATCTTACGTGTGTGTTTAAATAATTTTTTAGTTTAGTGACGTTTTAGACTATTGGTTGACGCAGAAAATGTATTAAGTGTGTAATTGCAAAGTAGCAAATATTTTTTTTACCGTTACTTGTGTTAGTCATTGGCAAAAACATTAATGTTTTTTAAAAATCCATGTAAAACTCAGACTTTTTTTTACAAAATATATAGCGGGTTGGATAATAAATGAATGAATGAATGAAAGATGTGTAAAAACAGTAGTCCATAAGTTCTGCCTTAAATCGTACACAGATCTTTAATGCTTTAGATTTGTTTCCTGATCTTTACAGGCAAATGAGACAGAGCAGAACTGGTGAATTTCAGATAATCCTGGACCTTATTTGAGCCTAGAAAAAAAGTGTGTTAATGGTCTTATGATTCGTTTTTTTTTTTTTTACGTATACCAGTTACTTTTTGGGTTTTTACTGTTTAAGTGTCATCATGAATGGCTTTCATTGAGACAGTTTATTGTTGTCTTCATATAAGTTATATGGTATCAATGCTCTTTTCAAATGTTTAGTTATACAACCTCATGTATGCAAATGAAATAGAACCAGTTACATATATGACATAGGAGAGGAAGATGAAAAGAGTCAAAGATCAGGGTAGGTGTGAAAAACTGCAATTAGAGAGGACAAAGGAAACAGTTTTATGGTTAGTTGGTTATTTAGTGCTGGAGAAACTGTAAAGTGATAAAAAGATGACAATAGTGTGGTTATAATCAGGTATATTTGATACTGATATCTTATTTTTAATGGCATACTACCTTAAACAATATAAATGCTGTGTCCTCATACCGCATGTGTAGATTTCCAGACTCCTTTTATAATAAAACATCAGAGAGAGAGATAGATATTAATGTGGAGCTTACCTATTTTGCTTTAATAATAATAATAATAATAATAATAATAATAATAATAATAATTCAGTTTCCTCCGGGCGCTCCGGTTTCCTCCCACAATCCAAAGACATGCAGGTTAGGTGGATTGGCGACTCTAAATTGGCCCTAGTGTGTGCTTGGTGTGTGGGTATGTTTGTGTGTGTCCTGCGGTGGGTTGGCACCCTGCCCAGGATTGGTTCCTGCCTTGTGCCCTGTGTTGGCTGGGATTGGCTCCAGCAGACCCCCGTGACCCTGTATTCGGATTCAGCGGGTTAGAAAATGGATGGATGGATGGATAATAATTCATTTTATTTATAAGGCATTTTACATTTGTAGTAAACCTCAAAGTGCTACATAAAAAAAATTAAACAAAGACACAACAAGATAAAAACAAAGATAAAACAATAATTAGAGGCAATTTTGTTAATATGCATTCCTAAACAGAAAAGTCTTCAACTGTTTTTAAAACAGCCCACAATCTGCTGTGATCTCAGGTTCTCTGGTGGGGCATTCCAGAGCCATGGAGCAGCAAACTGCAAAGGCTTGGTCATAGGTATTTGGATAAGAAATTCCTTAAGGTACTGTGGAGCATTTCCATGGATACACTGGTGAGTGAGCAAACAAAGTTTGTACTCAATACAGTGGTGAATATGGAGCTAATGAAGTGACCGAAGGATTGGTGAAATATATTCATATTTCCACACCCTCATTAAGATCCTTGCAGCACTATTTTGGATTTGAGGAGTGCATTACAATAGTCCAGCCTGGAGGAGACAAAAGCATGAACCAGCTTTTCAGCATCACAAAGGCAAAGGCAGGGACATAGTTTGGCTATGTTTTGAAGATGAAGGAATGCAGTTTTACAGAGGTGATGGACATGTGTATCAAATGACAAATGGGAGTCTAATTTGACCCCCAATTTATTAACAGAAGGCAAGAAAGTAATGGTATGACCAGAAAAGGAAATACAATTTACGGAGGAACGAAGTTGATTGGGGTACCAATTAAAAGAGCTTCATTATTGGTGCTGTTCAGCTTAAGAAAGTTCTTGGACATCCAAGCCTCAATCTCATCCAAGCTGGAGAAAGGAGTTGACGGAGGTGTAATATATATAAACATTATTCCTAGTTTGCCATTTTTCCTCTTTCCTCTTTCACAAATTCCTTTCTTCCAGTAAGATGTGTCTCATTTCACCTCATTCTCTCATGTAGAAGTGGACTTTACATACCATTTGGGGACTTTAAGAAGAAATCACATCTTGGGTAACTACAAATTCTTGGAAGCTACCTGACTACAATGTCTTCTTATGGTCTCTGATATGACTGCACCCATGAAATCTCACCAGGCCAGTTCACGATATAACTTTTCAGACTGTGCTACCTCTGTGAGGGTCAGCACCCACTCAATATCCCTCCGCCTCCTAAGTGAGTTATGCTGCTTCCAGATCCTTCTCCAGAGATGTGTTTTGCTAGTCTCCTGCCAGGACCTAATTTTTTGATTAAAAAACTTGGCACTACTGATACTTCTTGTGGTTCATGCCTTTAGTGTTCAACCCATTCCTCCAAAGGATCCTTTGATGCTGTGTACTACTTTAGAACTCCTGATAATTTCCTGCCTGTCCACACTGGGATATGGAGATACACCCTGATAACCAATGTGGTTTTTCTGTCTGTCCATTGCCCTTGATAGATCCTCACCCTCATCTATGCCCTTTTTCTTCACCACCTGGACAACGTACTACAAAACATTTACACATTTACATTTACATACATGTTTCCAGCATTTTTCCCCAGAGATTGTTACCCTTGGGCAAAGATGATAAGGTGAGAAGAACTTGGAGAAATTGGAGCCGGCAACCCACACAGAGAGGGCCGTGCTCTCCATCTCTTGGCCTTAGGCAGGCAGTGTAAGGTGAGGAATTATGTAAGGGAGAAACTTGGCAGTCTCACTTCCTTTGGCTCCATCGACATCTAATTAGTTTGCAGGGCTCTGTGAATTCTGATGTGGAAATGTTCCAGCACTAAGAGGCCAAAGAAAGGAAATCAAAAACAGATGTGTAAAAAATATATAAAAAGCTGTCTTTCTAATACCTTTTTCACTCCTTTTTTTTTCAATCAAGCCTTCACAGCTACTAAATCCGTGGAGATCTGTTTCATGATTGCATCATCTGGCTGCCATATATCAACACGCTTAACGAGAGTAGCTCTTGTAATGGTTAAAGATGGACAGTTGGGTAAAACGACTTTCTGGAGCAGTGGCATGAATAAAGAAAACTTTCTTTGCATCTACTGGGGTACTTTCCCTTAACTTCTGGCTGATGATAACTAAAACCAAATTGCTGTCCAGTTGATGGTTATTAAAAGGCATTAGTCAATGCTTAATTTTCTAGAGGTTACGTGTTATTAGCTGTTTTTTCAATGTGCTTCTGTCAGTCAGGTAGATTTTTTGTTTTCACATGGCAATCATTGGAAATGTATGTTTGTTACATTAAAAAAACTTTCAGTTTTTCTCGGAATTAAAAATGAACACACTGAAACGCACTGATAAAGTTTAATTCTATAAGCTTTAAAGCACATGTGGCAAATAAAGTAGCTATAAAATCCTGTTATTGCAATACATCCTGAACAAATCTGCTCTCATAATAACCTTTTTAACTCATCTTAATGTGTTAATTTTCAAAAAGACACAGGGTAGGAAGTAGGACAATCTGGACTCTTCCATAAACAATAACATCTACATCCATAGCTAAAATCGAAATGTACAAATCTCTAAAAAAAAATAAGGAGAGTACATACTTTAATGTGCCATCTGTTTGATTGAAAGAAATAAAAGAAAAGCTGAGACTGATTATCACAGAAGCAGCTGCAGCAGCAGTGGTTAAGCACCAAACTCAGGTAGTGGTGTGGTGGATTAACGCTTTCAGAGGTAGAAGATTCTAACTCAAGTGCTATACACTCTTAAAAATAACAGTTCTTTAATGGCACTTAATGGTTCTTTACTGGGTTGTGTAATTCCTCATTGCTTGACAAAACACAACTTCATTCTGGGAAGGGTCACACACATAAGCCACTCTTCCTGTAAGTATATATTTTTTTTACGGTTGGTGCAAAAGGCAGGATAAGAGGCTTCCTCAGGGTTCCAGAAAAGAGTCTGACACAGAGACTGAATTTGGTAATCATATGAATGACTTGCCCACTAGAAATCAATGTCTGCATAAAAATATTAAAACATGCTACTTTATCTGAATTTCGTCTATGTTAAATTAAATAAAAATCTGATTTCTCAATAATATAAATAGGGGACATGAGGCTTTAATTCTAAGTTTAAAATAGCAAAACAGGTGAATAACAATGTGCTACTGGCCACTCCTATAGTAAACTGGAATGGGCAGAGTGGTGTCCCAGTGGCTAAAGGATCTGGGCTGGAAACTCAAAGATTGCTGGTTCAAATCCCGGCAGTAACAGAAGGAATGCTACTTTGTTGGGCTCTTGAGCAAGGCACTTAACCTGCAATTGCTCCAGGGGTGCTGACTCAAAAACTCTGAGTAAGTTGGGGCATCTAAAAAAATAAATTCTGTATACAAGAAAATTGTAAGTGGCACATAAAGTAAATTATATTTTTTGATTACAAAAGTAGCCAGTTAGTCTACCATGACATTAAAATAATGACAGCCCAGGTTTGACAGTTACCTTTTGTTTAGGTTCATACAGTGGATGTATTGTCATCTTCAGAAAAGGAAGGATTATGGTATATGTGAAGTGGGCTCTGATTCTACAAAAATGAGAAAACATGGCTAAGCTTTAACGACAAAGCATGCAGATATCATATAATGACATCGCATGTAGGCAATTCTGTGAGAGCTGCCTAGCGTGAAACGTGAAGACAGAACCATGGAGGCGAGATATTCTTGACACAGCAGTGGTTTCTGCTTATCATTACAATTAGCCGCCTGTCATGAATTGACAGTTCTGTGACAAATTGTGCTAATCCTATTCTCCAATGAATTGTAGCATTTTGATCCCACTGTAAGCTCAAGCGATTTGGGGGTCTCCTTGGCCTCTAAAGTCACTTTACATTTGCACATAGTGTAAGAGGAAAACAAGTTAAAATGTTCTCCCGCTATGATAGTTTAATTATGAATTGCTTTATTTCTATCTGTTACACAACAAGGATATTTAACTTGCTCAAAAACTCAGATCATTTCAATAACTTTTTGCAATTTAGCGTGATCAGTACAGAATATTGAAATCCACAATCAGTACTCTAATTATCACGAGACCTTAAAAACCTAAGAACATTAAGCAGAAAATATAAGAAACTGAAAAGCATACAAATTCACTCAATTGGTAATTTTTCTGAACTTGGCATCAGTAAAGCTCTAGCTACTTGGACTATCTTAAGTATGGCTTACTACAGTATATGAAATTAATAATACGAAATACAAAAGAAGGTACAAATTAATAAATATAATTCTTTTCCAAGGACAGCAGAACTTTTATAGATGTTGAAGGTTATGTGCAGGGCTGTGTGGTAGTCAGCCATTTGCTCAAGCTAAGACGAAAGGAGGAGCAGGCAAATGTTATCTAGAGTAGCAGGGGGCTAAATGTACAAGGAGCCTGAATTTAATTTTTTTTTGATCTGGAAACAAAGGCTGGCCTGAGAATATAGAAAGGTAGGCACAGCCTGTGTATATTTTGACACAACAAATGATCATCCATCCCACTATCGTGACACCTACTCTTGTAACACAGATGAAGTTAAGACCCTACTGTTGGTATCATTCTGTTCCACTGAGCATTTCTTCAGTTATTATTTTGGGAGGGAAAGACAATACTAAAAGCTTCTGTCCTTCCTTATTTTGTCTGTCCACTTTGGCATGGTGGATGGTGTTGAGGAGTTATTGAGTTTAGTAGGACTGCAGTTTTTAAAAATAAACGTATGTCTCCAGGAGTGTACACCCACCCCTTCTTGGATACAGATACCTCAGGAGAGGCTAGTGATCAAAACAGAAGAAGTGCACAGATGGGGGCAAATTATATCAAACACAAAATAACAGCTAGTCAAAGTGCAAGAAACCTTTTCCAAATTGGATGATGGTAAAAGAGCGTTCCCTCCGGGGTCAATGATAGACATAATGTTTCTTTTTTGGGTTAATACAAATGGTAGAAAAAGTAAATAAACTAGAAATGGCAGTCACTCTAGAGTCAGCAAAATCAGAACAGATGGACCAAGACTGAATTTATACTTGGGCAGATATGTTACAGATGAACTTTAATGTAAATAAAGTTTTATACAATGAAAGAAAATATGTAATTACACAGCTGGGGATCTGAAATGTGAAAGTACGGTTTATAATGGACTTAAGAAGTGTAGCACACATCCATACAATATATAGAAGTGACAAAGAGAGGAGATGGGATTTTGAGTTTTCATAGCTTGTTGCGTTCAGTACAAGTCCATGAAGGTTGTTCTTAAGATGTACAATATACGTTTGACTTTTCAACTACAGTTAACTAATATTTCTGAGTGTTTTATGCAGAATTTTCTGTAAAAACATTCTTTCAAGGAATAAAGTCCATACGTGATAAGTGATGGATCCCTTCTTCTGTTATACAGTTATTGACAATGACTTCAAAGCAAAACATACCTTTTACAAACACACTTAAACCAGTTTTGGGTTGCAGAGAGCCAGAGCCTAACCTGGCTACATGTAAGGCAGAAAACAGACTCAGGGCTGAGCATCTGGCCATCGCTGCACTTACACAAGTTAGTCCCCTTAAAAGCATGTTTTGCACATTCCACACGAAACTCCAACAGAAACAGGATTTAAACTGAGGCCTCTGGATTAATGAAGCAGCAGTGCTTACCAATCTGTGCTACTGTGGCGTTTGACCCTCCACAATAACTTCATGATATTCAAAATTTATCTAAAAGCAGGGCAAAACTCAGCCGGAGTGGAAAAGCGAGCAGGCACTTTGAGCTAAAGTTAACAGGTTTATCGGGTCATTATATTTACATTTACATGTATTTGCTTATAGTAAAGTGTTTTTTGTCTTTTATAATTTTTTGTAGCTTCTAGTTAAGAATTTTCCCCCAAATCAATTATGCCTGTATATAGTTAGTAGCATACCCATTGAATGTAATAGTATGGGCACTAATTAATGTTACACAGCACAGACCTCATTCTCTTTTAAGCTGCCAGATGCATGGTGTTTGCTGTAGGGGTAAGTCATTTTTTCAGCTCTCCCCAAGCCTTTTCTAATTTTATTTTATTTTATTTGACATGTATGTGTGTAAATGTGTAATATGTCACCCTCAGCCCCCCGAGTTCTTTCATAGTTTTTATATAAATATATATTTTTAGTGTGGTGCCAAAGCTTTTTAATATAATTCAGTATGGTGTACAACACGGCCATGTGTATATTTTGGGTTTTAATTTTTATTGTAAAATTTAATTTATTTATTTTATATTAATAGTTTGTTTTTATAATAATTGGTAATCGATTTGGTTTATTATTCAATAGGCATTGGAGAGAAGCTGCATAATGCTCTGTTCTTTTTTTCGTTTCTGTAAAGGTATGCTGTTTTATTTTTTGTTAAGAATATAAAGTATTATAAAGCTGGAATATTTTTATTGTGCTTGGCTATGTACATTGTAAACAGCTATGTAATAAATATGTTATGAATAAAAAGGTAGGCACATGGTGGATGCTGTAGGGGTACTGGCGGGAAGCTGTTTGTATGATGCTCTGTTTTTTTTTTGTTTCTGGAATGAGAAAAGAAAATAAACTTCTGTTTTGCCTCTACGTGCCTCTTAGTTGACTTCTTTCAGACACAACGCGGAGTAGGATTGTTTCCAGTCAGTTACATGCTTAGCAGACACTTTTATCCAAAGTGACTTACAAAAGAGTCAGTATAATTGCCTAACATCAGTCTGGGAGACTGGTTACAAAATCAGTCATCACAAGTGGAGGGCTCAGAACGAAAATACAAATGAGTTGTAATTCCAAGATAATACAAACCTAACAGTTAATATCAGTTAGACAGAAAACAGCCAAACAAAAGAATCTTCAAACGCTTCATAAACACATTGAGGGAGTCAGCATTTCAAATGGACGTGGGAAGTTTGTTTCACCAGCTAGGAGCTACACATGAAAAGAGTGGACTGAGATTTAATATCACGCAGATGTGGCATCAGGAAGCCTGAGTGGGTGAGAAGCAGAATAGGACCTCACAAGTGTCTCTATACACATAGGTGCCGATTCATTGATCATTCTGTAGGCAAGCATCAAGGATTAAACTTAATACATGCCACTACATGGAACCAAAGTAGTGATCTGAAGAGAGGAGTGACATTTCAGCTGGTTAAATATAAAGCGGCCGCTGTATTTTGAAGCATCAACAAACAATAATATCATACAGTAGACACCCGCAAAGTCACGGTTCAGAGTTTGCGGCTTCAGTCATTCACGGATTTTCCTTAGAACCTAACTAATAATTGTTAGCGGAAACTGCAAATATCCTCCGCAATTTTTATGGCTTTTTTCGTGGCAATACTGTACTGTAGAGAGAACAGGAAGAAACTGTAGAGAAAACCGCGGCTTGGGATAGTGAAAGTAGCCAATGGAATTTGAAACTGCAACTCCCAGCAGTCCCTCCAGTGGCTCTGATTGGTCTTCTGCTGAGGGTGCTGGGGCTGTTGAGGTCAAAGGATGTCAGCGCGGCTTTTAAAAACGGGGCCAGTGACCAAAAGCAAAAAAAAAAGTTTTTGTAATGTGTGTTTCAAGTTCCTGTCTGTCTTCCTTCTGTTGGGTTACTTGTACTTATTTATTTTGTCTTGGATCATTTCGTGGTTGGCGTCTGGATTGTCTGCCGTCTGCCTGTGTACATGATGAGGACTATAAGTGGATTCATGGCCATCCTGCAAAGAAAGGAGTGCTCCTGAGCCTGTCCACCTGTCTTCACCATTTCAGGAACTACCAGTAGGACTATGTTTACATTCCCCTTCAACGTGCGGATCTCTGGACTATCTATTTCATCATTACATTTCATCCGTTGCCATTTTTAATGAACGTTTTTCCATGATTTACTGTGTGTGTTTTGTTTGTGCTTTGTTATATTTAATGTGTAATCGCCGTAAGGGGAGCAGGGGTGGTATCATTGTTTTCTTATTTCATTTGTTTTCATTACATTCTTTATTTGCTGTTTGATTACCGGTTTGCTTTTATTTGTCTCTGTTTGTGAGTGCATGCAGGTTGGGCCAAGGCTGTGTGCGTTCCTGGAATCTCCACCATAAAAATAAATAAATCACCGTCTTCTCGACGGTGTGAATCTTAGCCGTACCGGTCCGCTACAGCGTTATTCATTTCTCCTTGCTGCTGATTGACTGTGATGCATCTCCAGCTGAGTGTTCTTGTGCTTTCCATTTTGTTCCTCTTAACCCTTAAACCGCCACAACCGGCTATACAGTAGTCATTTCCCAGTGTCATTTGCAAGCACACAGGAGATGATCAGTCAGTGCCGTACATTCGTTGAGCAGCCAGCTCATGATCACTGCCAGCCCCTTGTGAGCAGGGGGGCTAAACGCACCCCTAGAAGACACAGACGCTCCTCAAAAACCCCCTCTTTAAAAACACTGATAGTTTACCTTCACATTGCTCCCTTGCATGCTGGGCTTAATTGCAGCTGCTCTGTCACATGATATGCTTCTCGCGCGCCTCTACGCCAGCTTAAAAGCCTGAACAGCACCTGGCCTTTTTGGCTGATTGCTTTGTTTCTCTCTCCTCCCCCAGACATCCTCTGCTCCTGTTGGGGGTCCCGCTCCCGTTGTGCTCCCCTATGATGTTTGCCTATTCTTTTATTTGAGAACTGCAATACTGAGCTTGTTTTACTTCTGAAAGAGATGTTTGTTTGAAGTGTTTGAATAAAGTTCCTGTCTCTACAATCTCCTGTGTTTCTGTGCAATTCTGTGACCCAAGCGTGACACCCTGCAGTACTGCAGC
Source organism: Polypterus senegalus (assembly GCF_016835505.1). Classification (NCBI taxonomy): domain Eukaryota; kingdom Metazoa; phylum Chordata; class Cladistia; order Polypteriformes; family Polypteridae; genus Polypterus; species Polypterus senegalus. The sequence goes on from NC_053155.1 coordinate 54,420,486, forward strand.
CTCACTGTCCCTGGGATTCAGCCACTGCACTAGACTAGCCTGCAAGCATCAGCACTTACCTTTGTGTGCTTGCGTGCAGCTAGTTCAAGCGCAGTTGGCTCGGTGATTTACTGAATTTCATCCATGGCATCAGTTGCACTTTGTACATATTGTTCCAGTAGTTTTTTTAAATAGTTTTTACAGTTCATTAGCAGTGTGTAAAATGATCAGTGCTGCAGTAATTGTGATGCTCTTTGCGTGAAAAAAAACTGTGGTACATTAAAATTTCACTTTTTCTTTGTGAATTGTGATGTTTATTTAAAGTGCAGCAAAAAAAGTATTTGCCCTCTAGGGATGCATTAACCCCCAAGTATGTGGCAGTTTAAAGGTTAAGGCCCTAAGATGCTGCCGAAACGGCCTGCACCTTCTGGCAGTGAAAACGCGCTTGCATGAATTGCAGCACATATAGCGGTAACATTGGTATTTTACATTCTAGCACTGTGGGAGACATAGCAGTACCGTATACAGGTTTACCTTTACATTTTTTATTTTTAGGTAATGTATTAAGCTAAGTTTGACATTAAATTAAAGTGTTTTGGGGGCATATTTTAGGTTCAAACTATGAGAATAGGCATCTTTTTAACCACATCCAAAATTTGCGGTTTTTCACAATTCGCGGGTGCCCTAGGAATGTAACCCCAACGAATTTTGGGGGTGTACTGTATACTAATTGTAACAGATATCTTCATATTTTGTTAAGTTGGAGTTTTAGGTCACTCTTCATTGAATGAGTAAAACCCAAATATTAATGTATTATTAACAGTATTTTAGTATTTTAGCACCTACTAGGGAAAGTTACTTCAGTTTTCAGAAAATGAGCAGGTCAAACAAGTGAAAACTGGGAAACAACTATATGATTTTGGTTTGGAAAAGCACACAAAAATAGAAAAAAAAACCAAAAACACTCTTGCCAAAAAAAGAGAACATTGTGCATTTTTATAGTGGTTGCAAAATCATTGCTTATTTTTTAGCATTCAACATTTTTAGTGACAGTTAACCTCTTGGAAAATCATATATATATATATATATATATATATATATATATATATATATATATATATATATATATATATATATATATATAGTTCAGCCAAAAATAATTTATACCTTGTGAAAAAAATGGTCAAAAATGGAAATGAAATTGAGGATACTGAAGAACTAACTTAAATTTACAATTACAATTTCTGCTGCGTTATTTGAAGAAACAAAAAGTTTTATTCAAAAAATATGTTATACTACTCCCTATATTGAGAAACATCCTACTCATCTACCAGGGTAAGGCATTCTAAGACTGTGGTGATACGACTTATTGAACCTTTCACAGGCAGTGACAGAAATGTCACTGCTGACAATAGTTTCACTTTACTTTCTATGATAAATGAAATACATGCCTAAAAGACAGGCTTATTCTTTACTGACATTTAAACATAATGACATTCATGTCGCTGCATCCTTTCATGTCCCCACCACTCTCAATAGAACATCAAATGCCAGGTTAGAAGGTGTTTTGTTGCACATGCAATAAAAAAAGACAATTATATAAATTGCCACCATAATAATGCCAAGAATCTGTTTTGTTATAAGCAAAATGTACATGCTGCTTCACATTTACAATGTTTACACATTTACACAGAAACAGGTGAGTATGGTTGTTAAGTTTTTAAATTATTTTTATAAAAAATAGTCTCTACTGTATTTCTTATTTTATGGACCCAGCTGATTGAAATGTGTTGTTTTGCTTTTCACAAATATTTGAGCAGCAGCACAACTCTGCAATATCTTAATTAAAATGTATGCTAACATTAAAAATGAAAATATATGCAAACAATATTTATTGTGTGCCATTAAAATTAGAGATAAGGCAGTAAGGATATGTTATCAGGATGTCAACCTGATTGGTCATTAGTGACAAGAAAATAATTCAGACATAACTTGGCATAGCCTGAGCAATTATACTACTGCAAAATGATAACTATAGATATCAGTCTTGAATTTGTGTTTTTTTTCCTCACATGTATTCATGACCATATAACATACATTTTTCTCGGATCATAAATATCTATTTTAAAGCTGAGAAGTCCTATTTAAGACTGTCAAGATGAACATCCTTTTTCAGGCACCTTATTCTATTTCAGAGCATTGCTATTACTTTAACTAATTGTTCATTAAGAAACTAGACTCAATTATAACCTCATTTCTCTAGAATTCAAGACATCCACACATTTAAAAGGTGGCTCTACAAAGATCTAAAACAGAAGGTGGCACGGCGCTACCTAAATTCAATTTTATTACTGAACAGCAAATATACAAGAATATAAAGACCTGAAAACTGACACAAATTGATGAATCTACACAAGCTTGGAATTCAAAGGAAATAAAATTGCTCTGCATTACTTCATATGCCCTGCTTTGTGTACCAGTAAATATTAATTATTGTCAATATACCAACAATTTAATTTCCATCAGTCACTCAGAATATGGAAGTAATGCCGGGTTTACTTCAAGGGTGAGAATCCTCTCAAAGCTGCATGACTTCATTTTTGGAAAATGTTTAGGATTAAAACTGTATATGTGTAATGTTTCTCCATCTTATGGACATTTATGCTTCAAATGTAACTACCCAGCAACACAAGTTTTCAACTACTTTCAAATCAAATTAAATTAAAATAAAACTACCCAGTTTTCCACACCAATAACCCATTTCTATTCCAGAAGAAATACTGATCAGTCTTGAAGACTCAGACAGCATCTCAACATCTTGGCGCCAGAAACGGAAGTGACAACATCCTTGGTGCTGGAACCTGAAGTGACGTCGTTCTTGGCGTGTTTGGTCTGTAAAGATAACAGAATTAGGTTTAGTGTACCCCACCATCCCCTGGCCTGGCGTGGAATTACCTTCACATGGTCATTTCAGCTCTTTCTTAGTTGCACATGTGTGACAACATGGATAATATCCATTTTTTTGTCTAAAGCATTGTATTAAATTAATATTCTTTATTTTAGAGTTGCACCCAGTGGCACCTGGCCACCTGCTTCAGCAACTGGGGAACTGACCCAGGACTATTAAGTGGCAGCTTCAGAATTGCATTTCTAAAATTGTGATTTAATTCTTGATGTTTGGCAGTTGTGTTTGGATTTCCTTTTTTCTTGACTCCTGGCTTCAATATAAGATACTACTGTACGTTTTAGCTTTTAAATGGTTTTGTACAAGGCAAACTGTATGTTTTCCCTTTATTTTTGGTCATTCAGTCTTTGCCTTCTTACTCTTATTTTTTACTTCTTTAACAAAGCATTAAATATTAAAGGCACTTTGCTTTGTTTTGTGGCCTTGTAGTTTAACAATTTCCTCTCTTCTTTTTGGGAATAATTTTTATTTTAAAGTATTTACTCAATTTTTTAGATTTTCATCCATTAGATTTGTTTTACACCTTCGCTTCTAAAGGTAATTATTTCCATATTTTGAGATTTCAGAACATTAAACATCAGGCCCCATTTTGGCTGGAAAACCTGCAACTTGAGTTTGGGGCTAGGCTGCCTGAAGAAGTGAGGCTTGCAGTTTTGTTCCAGACCTGTGTGGCAGTGTTTGTCTTGTTGTGATTGCGTTCTGTTTATAACTGTGTTACTTCTATTTACAGGCATATTTATAAATCATTGTTATAATTGTGTAAATTCATGTGCAATTTCTGTTGATTCATATATGAATTATAAGGTTTTGAGACTCAAGGAATTAAAATCTGAGGTTTAATTTCATGTAGAAGCTCTTCTCAAAACGTTCATTATTTAATAAAGTCCTATACTAATGCCATTTTGATTTTCTTTTGTATGCCACTGTGTTGAGTTTCTGTTTCTGCCATCACCATAGAGATCTTGCTCAGAATTCCTGTCAATTTTTATGATGATACAAAGATCACCCTTGTTGTTTCTGAGATATTTGAGATACCCATTATTTCAACTTTTTATTCTTCTGGTCATTTTCATTTCACTTTTACTGTCTCTCACAAGTCATTATAATGATCATTTATGTATTATTTTTTTAGGATTCAATTCTGATAAAGGTTTTCTGTTTCACTTTCATTTTAATATAGTTAAAAGTCATTTGCATCTTTTCTGATGTCATTCTGTGTTTTATGGTAAAGCTGTTACAGCATCCCTATGGTAATTGGATCAGAGGTTTGTGGGTTGTGACATCAGTAGCACAACACTATAAAGGTCATTCTGTACAATTCCACCTCAACCGAGTTTGATGATTTTTTCTTGTGACATTTAGTGCTCAATTTTTATAACTTTGCTCTTCCTGTTATTCAATTATTTGTCTGTTATTTTGACTGTGATTTAACCTTGACAAAAGATCAATCTGATTTCCTGGTTTAGAATTTTGCATGTTTCTGTCGTATCTTCTGGCCCTTGATTCAAATAATTTCTGCTATTCATTAGCAAAATAGGTCTGACATTTGTTTTTGAGATCTACATGCTTTTTGTGAAATAGACGTTGCAAGGATCGCAACAATATTGAATTTCTAAATGTGTTTTCTCTGGGAAGAGCTCCAAGTTAAACCAAACTGCTGTTATACAAGCATTTTCTGACCTTCAACTATATCATCTGACATTCATAATTCGACCCACCAGAAGCTATGTTAGTCCTTCAGTTTCTCCTGTCAGGCTTCCCCTTGAGGCCATAGTTGCTCCTTATGCATTAGCAGGAATTCCCTTTATTAACTTGAAAATATAAATCAGCAAAATGCATCCTGTATTTGATCCTGTCATATGCAATTGTCAATTGACAACTAGTGGAGAGAAAAATGGCTCCATTCCAATACTGCATAAACATTATAGGGGATGCTTTTGGTAAGCTGGGGCTTCTGGCATTTTATGATCTTGAGGAAGAATGTCAAATTCCTACCAGTACTTTCCTTTTTATTTCCAGTTTTGCTCTATTCTAAAGTCTTGTGGCCTCTTTACTGATTTTTTTTTTCTGCCTGTCCACAAGTTCTAATCTCTTTTTTTCATGTGCTATTTTTTTGTTGTTTATTTCACCCTTAAATCATTTTCTCAACCTCACCTGGAAGTATGATCGTTTCTCTTTTGATCTTTCTATTTCATGAGAAAAACATTTAAAATGTTCCTGATGTTAAAAATAATAATGTTTTCACTTATTTTAATTTTGAACAATTAAAGTGTAAAATTACAAATTAAATAGCTTGATTACTATACTTTAAGATTAATGAGAAGTTACAGTGACTTGAGCTATGTCAAAAGGTGGAGGAAGCAGAGGAAATAGAAATTTATATTGGCTTAACGGTAATATGACTGCTACGGTCATATTTTTAAAAGAAGATCTTCAAAGGCTGTGGTTTGTGAATCCTTAAGAAGACAAATTAGCTTGAAGTGTTCAAGTAGATATAATGAGCTCTCCTTGGTGCTGAAGAGGGTAGGTCATCTTCTACTGTACAACTTCTCATTCAGCATTATGGGAGGAAAAATATTTCTAAAACAATTACTTTCATACCTTTCCCTGTGTGGGATTATTTGGAGGGCATGCTTTGCATTACTTTACTTTTATCTATTTTCCTATATACAGTATGTGTATGCTCTTATATTGCTTTTATATTACAAAGGATTGTTGCCAAACACCCAAAAATGGAGACGATTTGATCATGTAATGAGTTCTTTACGTTAAGTTTCTAATTCTTGTAGTAATTTTCTGGGAACTTGATCTTGATCCTGGTTGTAGTGTAGTATATCTTCTTATGTATGGTTACGTCCACCCTATTATGTTTTCATTTAAATTAAAACAATCTTCATTCACAGTAGCATTTTTACATCGCTTATGAAAGAATATCCACCCACATTAAAGTGACTGAAAACGCATATGGCACAGCCATTCACCTACACTGGGCATGCATACATCGGTGGAAACAGGAACAGGAAGTATTCTTTGTGCTAGACTTTCTTTTGCAGCTTACATTTACACACAGAGAACAGAAACGGTGAATATGGAAAATTACAAAACTGATTGTTTCATTTGGACTGATGATGAGGTGGAATTGTTATTAAGATTAAAGCACAAGTATAAGGTGAGCAAAGCAACTGACAAAATGCAATCAACAATATCTAATAAAATTAGACTAATCAGAGTTTGCTTAGAGTCTGCATCTTCCATGCTCTCCATTTACATCTGTCCAAATTACAACACCTAGAACTATATGAGTCTGGAGAGCATTTTCAAAATTTGTGGGGGTTAAAAACAGCAGCAAAGTGTAGGCAAAGGGACAAATAGAGAGTAATGTCTTTATTTTTAAACAAAAACATATCAGTGTGAAAGTTTCCACTGTTTGAATAAGTTCAGGAATTTCTTTATCTAGTTAGAACAGCTTAAGCAAAATTGACCAGTTCACTTGCTTTCCTTCTATAAACCTGTTGTAATAAAATGAACTTAAATGGAGTCCCATGCAGAGTCCTTATTTAAAAAGAGTTCCACAACAGTTAATAAATCACAAAGCCCACTATGTTGTGATTTAACAACATAAAAATAGCAATAGAGGGTGCAGGCCACAAAATTAACAAAAGCCAGACCAGTGCTCCACTAAATCTGGACCACAGAAATAAGCCTCACCCTAAGGCAGCCTAGCCTCAAACTCAAAAGGCAGGCTTTCCAGAATGCACAGGCCCAAAATGGGGCCTGATATTTAATGTTCTAACATCTCAAAATATGGAAAAAATTACCTTTAGTATAGAAGGTGAAAAACAAATCTAATTTCCTTAATTTATTAAGTTGTCAAAAAGAACAATAAAGCAAGCAAGGGAGGTAAAAAGGAGAGAAAATAATCAACAAGTTAGAAAATGTATGAATGGCATAACATTCAGGTATGTTGAGGAACTAAGTTAACTGAATATGAAAGTCTGAGCATTTAACATTTTGGTTACTTCATCAAAGAGTCAGTTATCACATTTTTTTGTAACAGAACAGACCCAAACAGATAAAAACCCCAACAACCACACAAAAAGTATTTCATCCATCCATTATCATACTTGGTATATCCTAACTACAGGGTCACGGGGGTCTGCTGGAGCCTATTCCAGTCAACACAGGGCGCAATGCAGGAAACAAACCCCAGGCAGGGCGGCAGCCCACCGCAGGGCACACACACCCGGGACAATTTAGAATTGCCAATGCACCTAACCTGCATGTCTTTGGACTGTGGGAGGAAACCCACGCAGACATGGGGAGAACATGCACACTCCACTAAGGGAGGACCCGGGACGTGAACCCGGGTCTCCTAACTACGAGGCAGCAGCACTACCCACTGCACCACCATGCCGCCCCAAAAAGTATTTAGTGCAGTAAATACAATCCACTCTTTCTGAACCTTAGTTGCAATATTACACCACTCAGTTAGCCACTAAACGCTATCTCATGCTATATCAAAAGTAAAATGAAATTTCCAATAGTATAATCCTTCTATATAAAAGCGGAAGGATGTCCTTCCGTCCCGTGAGTGCTACGCAGGCACGGAGTTTCACACGCCCCGTCCATTTTGCAATGCACGATGAGATTTGTAGTTTCGTTTTCCAGGTAAAAGATGATTTTCTACTCCAGACTGTGCGATATCTTCTTCTTCTTTCTTACTATATAAAAGTGGTCGGGATTGTCCTTCCATCCCATGAGTGGAAAGCGTAGCGGTATTCCGCTTATCACAGACTTAATACTTGCAGCTTGCGGTACGAAGCGACATGATGTGAACAGAGTTCTGGTGCTCCCATCGTTCCCTTGCTTTTGTGCGTGATGCGCTGGAAAAATAGACAAAATGATGTCTCTGGAAATAATTAATGTTGATGGAGTACAAATGCCTCACCGCGTAGTAAATATCAGGGGGGTTCAAAAGGGCGACCTCAATGTAGAAAAAAAGTTTAAATTTCATCACAAAGATAACAGAAACTACGAGTATTAAAGTAATACTGCTCAAATGCAATATAACCAAATTCATGAGTTTGTATAAAATATCAAATTGATCTACATATTGAATTGCCTTAAGAAGTGGTCAACTTAAAAGTCGGTCGCCTTAAAAGGCGGGTCAGCCTAGTAGCTATTAAAAGACAATTAACAATACTAGAATAGAATCATAATGCATAGTACTCCATGAAAGAAAAAAAGCACCTGAAATAAATTCCCCATCCTCGGATTGTAAATACACTTCCCTAACTCCATGTTACACTTAGAGGAGCTGCACCTTACTTTTAACTGAAGGTTGATAATGTCTGGTTTTTACAACAATAATAATGTGCAGATAATGAAATTATAAAGTATTTTATACTGTAACATAAATCCTGAGGACATGCTAGTTCAATCTGAGCTTATTGAGCATACACTTACAAATAAATGCCTCTCGTCTTCCATTCATTTCCAGACAGGTGATGTTTTTCAGTGTGTTTCTCTATGGCTTGATGTTGTGGTGTGAAATTTTGCATACAAGTTGATAAATATTTTGTATGTCTTTACTTTTAACTTAGGCAAAGCAATGTAATATTAGTATTTAATTAGTGGGAATCATTCACGTTTACCACCAAAACAAAACAATAACAAAAGAGTTAAATTAAATGACAACAAACTTGAGCCATTGATGATACCCTAGCTTTATCATAACACATTAAACACCACTGATGACTGTTAGATTTAAGTGTGTATGTTCACCAATAACTTTGCTTTATCAGCTTTATCAATTTATCAGTTTTGCTGTATCGGCTTTTCTATTTATTTTTGTAGATATTTTGAAAATCAAAATGGACTGTTTCTGACGAAACTTCTGACACTCAACTCTGGCTGATATATGCAATAAAATAATATAGAGTTGTCTGTTTTTCCCTGGTATCTTGAAAAGTACACAGGCATTATGGTCACTAAAGATGCACTTTGTCCCAGATGGTTTATTTCATTCAGACTTCCATGCCAACCGTATCTAAGCCCTTGTCTCTTGGATACATCAACAAGTTGGCAGTCTTCATCACTTTGTGCTTTGGAACTGGGGAGTCCTCTACAGCGCATCTTCAACCTGAGCCTGGAACAGGGGAGAGTCCTAAGGCTTTGGAAAACATTTTGTATCACCCCTGTCCCAAAGGTATCACGTCCTAGTGAGCTGAATGATTTCCGGCCTGTTGCTCTGACATCACATGTAATGAAGACCATGGAGCAGCTGCTGCTTCACCACCTGAGGCCACAGGTCCGCCACGCCCTCGACCCTCTGCAGTTCGCATACCAGGAGAAGGTGGGAGCGGAGGATGCCATCATCTATATGCTACACCGATCCCTCTCCCACCTGGACAGAGGCAGTGGTGCTGTAAGAATTATGTTTTTGGACTTCTATAGCGCCTTCAACACAATCCAACCTCTGCTCCTTAGAGACAAGCTGACTGAAA